>NC_079226.1:38659875-38760561 GCF_029633865.1 Lampris incognitus
CTTTCCTCAGATCGCTGGGTGAGATGTGGGGCTGCTGGAAAAGCCTCCAGCAGGAAGTCCAGGACTCTGCTGGGACGCCAGCTCGCACACACGTCCACACAACCCCGCACGCACACACACACACACACACACACACACACACAGACACAGACACACACACACACACACACACACACACACACACACACACCCTCTCAAACCAACACAAACATGTAAACAACATAACCGCATACACTCAAATGCACACACACACACAACAACACCCTCTGACATACAACAACATAGCAACACACACACACACACACACACACACACACACACACCCTCTCAAACCAACACAAACATGTAAACAACATAACCGCATACACTCAAATGCACACACACACACAACAACACCCTCTGACATACAACAACATAGCAACACACACACACACACACACACACACACACACACACACCCTCTCAAACCAACACAAACATGTAAACAACATAATCGCTTACACTCAAATGCACATACACACACAACACCCTCTGACATACAACAACATAGCAACACACACACACACACACACACGCACGCACACACACACACACACACACACACACACACAGACACACTCCCTCTCAAACCAACACAAACATGTAAACAACATAACCGCATACACTCAAATGCACATACACACACAACATCCTCTGACATACAACAACATAGCAACACACACACACACACACACAAACTCCCTCTCAAACCAACACAAACATGTAAACAACATAGCCGCTTACACTCAAATGCACATACACACACAACATCCTCTGACATACAACAACATAGCAACACACACACACACACACACGCACACACACACACACACACACACACACAGACACACTCCCTCTCAAACCAACACAAACATGTAAACAACATAACCGCATACACTCGAATGCACATACATACACAACAACACCCTCTGACATACAACAACATAGCAACACACACACACACACACACACACACACACACACACACACAGACACACACAGCTGCAGGACCACACACGCGGAGCCGCGAGCGGGGGAACATTAAGCAACATTTGCATCCATCTATGGAGGAGATTATCAATAATTCATCCATCTCTCCCAACATCTGGCACCAGCCACGGTGGAGCCGTTAGAGCGAGAGGAGGACAGGGAGAGGAAGGGGGAGGAGGGGAGGGGAGGAGGGGAAGGGAGCCGGGCTCCGTAATCGGCATCCAATCAAACACCTGCTGTTCACACGTACACAAATCAAGGAGGCCCACTATTTACAGGGCGCGCCCTGCTGCCGGCGCGGCGCCATGGCGGCGGTAATATGAACAGTAATGTGCAGTCTGCTGACAGACAGCTGCACAGGTCACGTGACAGCTCGCGGCAGACGACGGCACGCGGGCGCGCGCGTGCGTGCGTGGGCGATTTACGTTCTCGGTCAATTCCCAACTCCCATTCATGTGGAGTCGCCAGCCGCTTCTTTTCACCTGACAGTGAGGAGTTTCACCAGGGGGATGGAGCGCGTGGGAGGATCACGCTGTTCTCCCCAGTACCCCCCCCCCGGAACAGTCACCCCGACCGACCAGAGGAGGCGCTAGTGCAGCGACCAGGGCACACACCCACATCCGGCTTCTCACCGCCAGACACGGCCAATTGTGTCTGTAGGGATTCGAACCGGTGATCCCCGTGTTGGTAGGCAACGGAACAGACCGCCAAGCCACCCGGATGCTACATTGTCTTGTAAAAGTTCATTTTGGGGGCACCATTTAGGTTGAATAATTGCCCCGACACTCCTATTCATGTCATCGTCAACACTCGCGTAAGGTGCGTTGCGGCAGTTCTGTGCACCAAAGAAAGGAAAGAAGAAAAAGGAAGAGAAGAAGAAAAAAGCCATTTGAGTCCATTTAATGCGACGCCGCGGGTGCTGCACCAAGTCCAGCACCAACACTTTTCACACGTGGGAGGTGTCAGTGGATAATGACAGATCGCGGATTTACACCCACCTTGCACTGGGCTGCCACTGCCCCCAGTCCCACGTCCAGAGTGGAGCAAAAGAGGAGGAGGAGGAGGAGGAGGGAGATGAAAGCATGGACGGATGGATAAAGAGCGAGAAAGCGATAGAGAGGCAGAGGAGATCTGTTCTGTGGCCAAAACTGCAGCTGAAACTGGTCCCCCCACCCCCACCCCACCCCCGTGTGTGTTGGGATGGGTCTACCTCACATCCTGCTGCCCTCTACAGCGTCCTCATGGACTCTCTCTTGCTGTGCCATCATCATCATCATCATCATCATCATCATCATCTTCATCATCCTGACACACTGCTCAACACAGCCTCTACAGGAAGTCCCACACAGCCGCTGGGACGGTATGGAGATCTTCCCACTCCCACTCTAGTGGTTTCTATTAGCGCCTTTACTTTGGCACCACACACCTTTCTTCTTTGGATCCCCCCCCCCCCAATGTACTCGGCCAATCACCCCACTCTTCCGAGCCGTCCCGGTCGCTGCTCCACCCCCCTCTGCCGACCCGGGGAGGGCTGCAGACTACCACATGCCTCCTCCCATACATGTGGAGTCGCCCAGCCGCTTCTTTTCGCCTGACAGTGAGGAGTTTCCCCCCCAGTTCCCCCTCCCCCCTCGAACAGGGGAGGCGCTAGTGCAGCAACCAGGACACACACCCACATCCGGCTTCCCACCCGCAGACACGGCCACTATGTCTGTAGGGACGCCCGACCAAGCCGGAAGTAACACAGGGATTCAAACCGGCGATCCCTGTGTTGGTAGGCGACGGAAAAGACCGCTACGCTACCCGGACGTCCCGAGAACCGGACACCTTCTGCACAGAGTTTGACCAAACAAAAGGTGGAAGGATCTGGGTACCCCCCCCCCCCCAGGCTAGCGGGAGAGCAACCATGAAGAAGCACCGCAATTAAATGCGAGCTCTCCCTTCTCTCCTCCTCCCTTCTTCCCTTCCGTTGGCCCGGGCCACGGTATTTCTGGTCTGACCTGAACATCACCTTTCTAAATTCTCCTGAAAGTTTCCAAGACTCACCTCCACCTCTCTCTCTCTCTCCCTCCCTCTCCCTCTCTTTCTTATGCTCAGCCTCGCTCCTTCTCAAATCTGCTGAGTGCTTTCCGGATGTTAAAGCCGCTATTACGGTAGACTGCCCTTAACCAGCGCTGACGCGAGGGTGGAGGGAGCGGAGGGCAGCTTTTAAATAACCCACATCCCTTCCACTCCAGCACGCTCCGCAGCAGCGCGGAGGCCTGGGCTTGGAGGCAGGACTGCGGATTTTCACTTCCTCAAGAGCTCTTGTGGAGAGACTCCTCTGCGTTTTGCTAGAAACACAAAGTCCTCAGCAGAGGGAAAGCTGATTCAGGGGTCGAGAGGAACCGCGAGAGGAAACCAGAGAGAAAGTTATCGGGAAGAAAAAGAAAGAAAGACAACTGACGGCACTGAGGTGGGGCGGTGGTTAGCGCGGTCGCCTCACAGCAAGAAGGTCCTGGGTTCGAGCCCCTTACTGGGCAGGACCACATTAAGGAATCTAAACTTCAAGATACGTCAGAATCAGGAATCAGGAATAGTTTGTCAGGAACACATCTCTACGAACTACAAGAACACACATGTCCAAACTAACCATCCGTTATCCAAGCCACTTATCCCAGTTGGGGTCGTGGTGATGCTGGAGCCTATCCCAGCAGTCATTGGGCGGCAGGAGGGGAGACACTCTGGACAGGCCGCCAGTCCATCACAGGCCAACACACATTCACAGCTAGGGACAGTTTAGTTCGGCCGATTCACCTGACCTACCTGTCTTTGGACTGTGGGAGGAAACCGGAGCCCCCGGAGGAAACCCACGCAGACACAGGGAGAACATGCAAACTCCACACAGAGGACGACCCCCAAGGTTGGACTACCCCGGGGCTCGAACCCAGGACCTTCTTGCTGTGACGCGACCGCGCTAACCACTGCGCCACCGTGTCGCCCCCAAACTAAACAAAAAAATAAAAATAAAATCACTGTCCAGGTGAACGAGCGCCAGTCAGGACGACTGTCGGAACTGCCGGTCTGCATGGGCTAGCAGTTAGCTTAGCCTGACCCCCCTTCCTCTTCCTGTCAGACCGCCCTCGGTGTTACCTCCTTGGGCGCAGCTCCAGGCAGGGCCGTGGTCCCCGGGCCCACAAGACACGGCAGACCAAGCTCTCCCAACTGATCCAGCGCCAGCTCTCCCAGCCAGCAAACGAAGACATACTTAGACGCAGACGTGGACATAAACACTGCATGGACGGTACTGGGTGACAAGGCCGCCGCAAACGTGAATTCACGCCGCCATCTTCTCACACCAGCAGCGGAAATCATATTTATTGGCCATGTAGGTTTGCACACACACGGAATTAGACTCTGGTTTCGTGGCTCTCTCAGTGTACTTAACATAGAATAACACTGCAACACAACACTCTTCAGATATATTTGACTATGTGACAATTTCACCTCAATCAGAGACTTGACTACTAGAAGAAATACTTGAAAACAGACATATTCCAGGTTTTGATGAAGACCATTAGGTCAAAACGTTAACCATGCAGCAATAAATGTCGTGAAGCATTTAATTTATGGTGCGAGCCCCGTTTCTCTGACCTACATTTGGTTTCTTTGACTCGGCATCTGTGGACGTGTTTTGGTTGTTCATGCGTCCTTTTGACTCTATTTGAGAATTCGCTTCTTAACCACGAATCAGCAAAGGCTGTCAACTGTCAAAATAAATAAGGGGTGGGGCGTCTGGGTGCCGTAGCAGTCTATTCTGTTGCCTACCAACACGGGGATCCTCCGGCTTGGTCGGGCGTCCCTACAAACACAATTGGCCGTGTCTGTGGGTGGGAAGCCAGATGTGGGTATGCATACTGGTCGCTGCATTAGCGCCTCCTCTGGTCAGCTGGGGCAGCTGCCTGGGGGGGGGGGGAAACTGGGGGGAATAGCGTGATCCTCCCATGCGCTACATCCCCTGGTGAAACTCTTCACTGTCAGGTGACAAGAAGCGGCTGGAGACCCCACATGTATCGGAGGAGGCATGTGGTAGTCTGCAGCCCTCCCCGGATCGGCAGAGGGGGCGGGGCAGTGACCGGAATGGCTCGGAACAGAGGGGTAATTGGACGGATACTATTGAGGAGAAAAAGGGAGAAAAAAACTGTCAAAATAAACAAATAAAATAAAGTAAAATTAAAAAATTAAACTGCGAAAACCTCGCCCTGACATCCAGGAAGAAGTTTACACCATTGTGCTGCATGAGCAGCATGGAATGGCTGCTTGTTGCAGGAAGCTACGCTACATGTTGCAGGAAGCTACACTACATGTTGCAGGAAGCTATGCTACATGTTGCAGGAAGCTACGCTACATGTTGCAGGAAGCTACACTACATGTTGCAGGAAGCTATGCTACATGTTGCAGGAAGCTACGCTACATGTTGCAGGAAGCTACACTACATGTTGCAGGAAGTTACGCTACATGTTGCAGGAAGCTACGCTACATGTTGCAGGAAGTTACACTACATGTTGCAGGAAGCTACGCTACATGTTGCAGGAAGCTACGCTACATGTTGCAGGAAGCTACGCTAAATGTTGCAGGAAGTTACGCTACATGTTGCAGGAAGTTACGCTACATGTTGCAGGAAGCTACATTACATGTTGCAGGAAGCTATGCTACATGTTGCAGGAAGTTACACTACATGTTGCAGGAAGCTACACTACATGTTGCAGGAAGCTACGCTACATGTTGCAGGAAGTTATGCTACATGTTGCAGGAAGCTACGCTACATGTTGCAGGAAGTTACGCTACATGTTGCAGGAAGCTATGCTACATGTTGCAGGAAGTTACGCTACATGTTGCAGGAAGCTACGCTACATGTTGCAGAAAGCTACGCTACATGTTGCAGGAAGCTACGCTACATGTTGCAGAAAGCTACGTTACATGTTGCAGGAAGCTACGCTACATGTTGCAGAAAGCAACACTACAGATCACAGCAACACTGCCGCTCACCAGCCTGAATAAAGTCGAGCCAATAAAGACGGAAAACGGACAAGGGGAAAAAAAAAGGCCCCAGTGCCTCGTGGGAAATCAGTGCCTTAATTAAGCAGGCCTGGTTTCTGTCACCAAGCGTGGGGATTATGGGCCTCGCTCATTATGGTCCTGATTATTGCTTTTCCCCAGCAATCACAGACAGAAGAAAAAAGCGAGTAAACACATTTGTCGATGATTTCTTGCCAATGTGATGACAAACTCACATCTGATTTAATACTTTGATTCAATACCCCGCACCCACAAAGCTTATGCCCTCCTATCCTTTTCCTTCTTTCATCCTTTTTTCATATTTCTCTGCACTCCCCCCCCCCCAACTCTTTTCCAATGATGCAAACACATGCAAGCTGACTTAAGCAACTGACAATCGCAAAATACTCACAACTTTCTCCCGGGCTTCCTCTCAGCATACAGATGCGCACCATGCCTGGATGATACTGGCTAAATTCAACACCGGAATATTTTACCAATATATCTTGGCATCACAACATCGCAGCATTGATGGCATTTTACTTCAAATAATAAATGGAATTAAATAGAAGAGAATAGAATACACTTTATTTGTCATTTGGACATATCCATCCATCCATTATCCGAACCGTTTATCCTGCTCTCAGGGTCGTGGGGATGCTGGCGCCTATCTCAGCAGTCATTGGGTGGCAGGCAAGGAGACACCCTGGACAGGCCGCCAGTCCATCACACACACACACACACACACACACACACACACACACACACACACACACACACCCCTAGGGACAATTCAGTACAGCCGATTCACCTGACCTACAGGTCTTTTTGATGGTGGGAGGAAACTGGAGCACCCGGAGGAAACCCACACAGAAACGGGGTGAACATGCAAACTCCACACAGAAAGGACCTGGGATGGCCTGGGGTTCGAACCCAGGACCTTCTTGCTGTTAGGCAGCAGTGCTAGCCACTGGACCACCATGCCGCCCCACTGTGTTGTACTAGTACTGTATGCCAACAAGGATGTCTGCACTTTACTGATCAAATCGATACAATAAAAAAAATGTAAAAAAAAAAAATCTTACGGTGAAATTAAATCAGACAGAAACTCAACATATTTCAAGGAAGGAAATTTACATTTAATTTACTTATTTTGAGCCGTTCTTTCAAAACAAACTTCATTTAGCTTGCAGCATGTTTCTTCCTCCAATCTATTGAATCTGCTCGCAAAAAAAGAAAACCTCGAGCGACTAAACCGTTCAGTAAACAAATAGCCTACAAGTATTTGCCGTCAGAACGTCTGCACGAGTATAGATTTGAATCTCAAACTGAAAAATGTAAACGTCAATAACGATAACCATAAATCAGGCTAAACGAAGGCCAACAAATGTTGGCCTTCATTTGTTGGCCTAAACGAAGGCCAACAAATGTTGGCCTTCGTTGATAGTTGAGGTCACTTGAGCAATTCAGGCCAACGTGCACCTAATTCCAATTCGAGAGCACAATCTGTAGCAGAACTGAGAAAATGGCCGTTCTTCGAACACAGGTTGCAGCATCATCATGAAGATCTGGTCTCGCTACAGATGCAGTGTAGGCTGCGGATGCTTCTACTGGCCGTGACGGTGAACAATGTTTACAAGGACCAGAAAAACAAGTCTGTCCACACTGTCAGGCTTGACTGATGCTCTGTGACAAGTCTCTACATTCCCACCTGTGCTAAATGGCCTTTCAGGGGCGGGGGGGGGGGGCACTAGTAGCAGGAAGACGGTATTTTCTTAGGTAGGTGGCACAATTGAGCTCAGCTGGTTTTGCACATTCTCCACTAGTCTAGAGGATCTCGTTCACTGTCTGTATCAACCACTTGCCAACAGCTTTGCCGCGCCTTCTCAATCGCACATCTATCAGCAAGGCGAGTTCCGGGGCCCCTTTGGGTCTTTCTTAGATACGCTTGCCAGGATCTCCTTCCTCTCTCGCTCAGCAGCATCGAGCACGTCTGGCACCCCTTGTGCAGCCTCTGCTTGGGATGCGCTCGGTTCATCTCCTGCAGATGTCGCACGCTGTGTCACCATTCCCTCGAGCTGTGTCACCATTCCCTCGAGCTGTGTCACCATTCCCTCGAGCTGTGCGGCTGCTCTGGTCTTTAGAAACCCCACCCTGATACTGCTTATTTGGGTGGTTTTGTAGCGGGGATCTAGAAACCATGTCTTGTCCATGATGTTGTTTAGCGGCTGGATCTGAATCCTTGCTGTGTTGATGCTCCTCGTGAGGTCTGCATCGTCTTCCCTCGCCATCAAAACTCGGTCTTCGAAGAATTTCAGCCAACGGCTTCAGATCATAAAAAACCCCACTGACGGCACATAAGTGGATTCCTGCAGTGGGACTAGGGTGTTGTTTATAGACTCAAGGACGAGGACGCCTTGCCATGAAGGCATCAAATACTTCTTTCTCATGCCAAGCTGCCAGGATCTGGGTTACGACTCAGATACCCGTGCAATCATGTTTTAGTGAGAGCCCCGCCCATCTGATGGTAGTGCTGCCAGTCTGTGGCCAGGGAAATCATGCTCAGCTAGTGCCGTGGACATGTTTCTTCCTCTTCCATGTGAATGAGAAAGAACTGACCACCTTTCTCAGTATGCGATAAACACACACACCCACCCAATAAAAATTGATCCCCTCCACCACAGATGATTGCAGTCTCACGTTGGCCTGTATGTGTGGTAGTTCGTGTGACACATCCTTTCAGTGGAGTGAATACTGCACTGCTGCACACAGGATAACACAGTAGATGATGTTTCTGCATAGACATTTCAAAGGGTACTGCTGAAAGGGTAAAACTCCTAAAAGCATAGTTAGATATCGGCCTTGTCATTTTCATCCGTTTCTATACTGTTTCAGGCTTACCCAGTGTCCAAAACAAAGCAATCTCTGCAAACTGTGGAGCCAAGGGGCCGCAATGGCCACCGCAGACTGAAGTCTGGACAACCGACACAACACCGCTTTTCAGGCAGAACCTCTTTGCGGGACCATTTCTCTACGGCCATTGTTCCGAAATGGATGCATTTTAACAGCGCAACCGCCCCCCCCCCCCCCCCGTTTGACCGCGCAGTCAGCCACAACCCACTGCCTGCAGCCTGGGGAGAGAGGACCCGGCAGTATAAACACAAGCAAGTCTTTACCAAATAGAAAGAGGTCTAGTCACTATTCTACTGTA
This sequence comes from Lampris incognitus, assembly GCF_029633865.1. Classification (NCBI taxonomy): domain Eukaryota; kingdom Metazoa; phylum Chordata; class Actinopteri; order Lampriformes; family Lampridae; genus Lampris; species Lampris incognitus. The sequence continues at coordinate 38,669,153 of NC_079226.1, forward strand.
CTATATTACCACTATACTATACTGCTATACTATTATACTATAGTACCACTATACTATACTACTATACTATAGTACCACTATACTATATAACTATACTATTATACCATATTACTATTATTATACTATATTACTATAATATTATACTACTTTACCACTATACTATAATATTATACTACATTACCACTATATTATATTATTATTCTATTATACTATATTACCACTACACCATATTACTATTATTATACTATATTACCACTATACTATACTACTATACTATTACACTATATTACTATACTATTATACTATATCACCACTATACTATACTAATATACTATATTATCACTATACTATATTACTATACTATTATACTATATTACCACTACACTATATTACTATGCTATATTACCACTATACTATATTACCACTATACTATATTACTATACTATTATACTATATTACCACTACACCATATTACTATTATTATACTATATTACCACTATACTATACTACTATACTATTACACTATATTACTATACTATTATACTATATTACCACTATACTATACTAATATACTATATTACCACTATACTATATTACTATACTATTATACTATATTACCACTACACTATATTACCATACTATATTACCACTATACTATATTACCACTACACTATATTATTATACTATTATACTATATTACCACTATACTATACTACTATACTAATATACTATTATTATACTATATTATTATTATATATAATTTATATTACATTATATATATATATATTATATTACTATTATTATACTATAATATTCTATTATACTAGTGTATTCTTCTCTTCTTTTTTTTTCTTACCTTCTCTTTGTTATGGACCTCGAGTCTGCAATAAAGTTTGGAATTGAAGTGTGTGTGTGTGTGTGTGTGTGTGTGTGTGTGTGTGTGTGTGTGTGTGTGTGTGTGTGTGTGTGTGAGCCCTGTGATGGATTGGCGGCCTGTCCAGGGTGTCTCCCCGCCTGCCACCCAGTGACTGCTGGGATAGGCTCCAGCATCCTGCAACCCTGAGTGAGGATAAGCGGTTTGGATAACGGCTGGATGTATTCACTATGTTTTAAATGTCCCTTGTTTAGTGTGTGTCTCTTATGGCTGGGGGACACGAGTTGAATGAGATGCGATCTCGTTAAGTTTACTACAGCGCCAATACAGCGGTAAAACAGAGACCATTTCAAGCAAGGCTGCAAACATTCAATGCTGACTTGACGTACGATAGTTTTGGTCAGTCTATGTCTATCACATTTTTGGCGAGAAATGCACAGAAGTCGATAGAATTTCTTTTTCCGGGGCGTCCGGGTGGCGTGGCGGTCTATTCCGTTGCCTACCAACACGGGGATCACCGGTTCGAATCCCCGTGTTACCTCCGGCTTGGTCGGGCGTCCCTACAGACACAATTGGCCATGTCTGCGGATGGGAAGCCAGGTGTGGGTATGTGTCCTGGTCGCTGCACTAGCGCCTCCTCTGGTCAGTCACGGCGCCTGTTCAGGGGGGAGGGGGGAATAGCGTGATCCTCCCACGTGCTACGTCCCCCTGGCAAAACTCCCTCACCGTCAGGTGAAAAGAGGCGGCTGGCGACTCTATATGTATCGGAGGACGCATGTTGTAGTCTGCAGCCCTCCCCGGATCGGCAAAGGGGGTGGAGCAGCGACCGGGACGGCTAGGGAGAGTGGGGTGATTGCATTCGTGCTAGTGTGAGATGGGGCTCAAATGCGTGAGTCTCACACTCAGTGCGTGAGAGTTGGCAGCCAAATGCTAACATGCAAAATAATGCAAATGGATAACTTTGCTAATACTTCCCATAACGTTAAGGTTGCTGTATTTTGATTTTGTACCTTCAACTTCAACTTTATTTGCCCCTGAAGGGCAATTAGTATTGCTGCATGAAGTGCAACATGAAAACAAACATAAGAGCACAAACAGACTTAGCAGCACCGCAATGAACAAGAATAATCGGAACAGCAATAAAAGCAATACAATGATGACTATCCTGTTATCCCCAGACAAAAAGTATGACTAGCATACCATTACAATCAAAATATAACAATAGTGGCAACAACATAATCGGGAATCAATGTGAACATCATCCTACAAGTAGGCCTACATAGTCATGATGAGAAAGCTATCGCCCCCCTGGGTTGAGGAGGGTAATGGCTGTGGGGATGAACAAGTGTTTGTATCTTTTTGACCTGACTGAAGGGAAACTGAAGTGGGTGCCAGAGGCTAGGGATTGAAACTCCTGATGAAGAGGGTGAGTGCAGTCAGACAAGATGGAATTAGCCCTCTTCATCGCCTGACTGTAATACAGAGCAGACAAACTACTTTGTTGGACACCTATAATTTTGCTGCTTGTATTCACTATTTTAGCCAGTGCATTCTTGGATCTGATATTTAGACTGCCATACCAACAGATGAGGGAAAATTATAAGATGGGTTATATGTAAGAGTCACCGGGGACCTGTTAACATGAAACTTCCTGACTGATCTCTCCTACAGACCATTTCAGTATTACATTCAAAAGTGAGATTGTTATCGATAATTGAACTGAGTATTCATAGCTGACAACAGATTCCACCTCTTGACCCTCAATGATGGTGCTCTGAGTGTGAAGAGGATAGCGTCTTAAGTCTACGCACATGTCTTTTGTCTTTGATACACTGAATCAAAGGAACGAGTTTTTGCACCAGTTCAAAAAATAATCAACCACAGGGCCATGACTTGATTCATCATCATGGAGGAGACTTACTACAACTGAGTCATCCGCAAACTTCAGAATTAAATCGCTTCTCAAACTGGCTCCAACAGTCATCTGTACACAGAATATAAAGGAGTGGTGGGAGGACACACCCCTAGGTTGAACCTGTAGATGAAGAGAGCCCCCCTTACATGCACTCATCTACCTTCACCCTCTGGGTTCTGTTGGAGAGGAAGTCAAGGATCCAACCAGCTAAACTAGAGTCAAGTCAAGTCAAAGTAGTTAGAGAGTTTATCCACCAACAAGTGGGGTTGAATGGTGTTGAACACTAATGAAAACTCAACAGCCAATAGCTTGGAATGACTTTTACTGCCCTCTAGGTGTTTGAATAAAAGGTCAAGCAAAGTGGCAGTGGTGTCCTGTACACCCCGCCCAGCCCTGTACTGAAAGGGATAAAGAAGATGTTGGATTTTGTCCAGAATTTCCTGCTTCATCAGATCCTCAAAAGACTTCATGAAGTCAAGGGCAACTGGCCTATACTCATTCACGACTTTTGAATGGTTGTTCTTGGCAACAGGAAAACACAGTAGATTGTTTCCATAATTTTGGAACCCTCTGCTGGCTGAGTGACAACGCAAAGATATGATAAAAAATGGGACCTAGTTCTTCTGCACATCAGTGAGGTCAAGGAAAGACACGTTTTTGCCCCCATGGCAGATGAAACCATCCATCCATCCATTATCCCAGGTGCTGTTCCTCATCAGGGTCATGGGATGCTGGAGCCTATCCCAGCAGTCCAATGGCTGTAGATGAAACCAAAGATGTAAAAAAGAATGAACACATTTCTCTTGTTCTCGGGTTTATTACAATGGTACTGTAAAGAAGAGCTTCTTGCACTTTAAGGCTGCAGAGCATGTAAATGCTGCAGGGTTGGCGGACAAAATAATACCGTACCTTGAGAGATATGGACTGGAATATAGACACACTTTTGTTGGTCAAGCCTACGAGGGAGCATCTGCAATGAGTGGCAAGAACTCTGGCATCCAGGCTCGTGTTAAGGAGGTTGCAAAGCAGGCTTTTTATGTCCACTTTAATGCTAATTGCCTTAATCTGGTTCTTGTTGATACTGTCAAAGCAGTCCCAGAAGTTGAACGTTTCTTTTCTCTTGTGCAAAAAATATACATGTTTATGTCTGGGTCTTATGTTCACGCAAAATGGCTCAACAAGCCAAAAGAAATGTATGATAGGGCACCAAGAGAACTTCAAAAGCTAAGTGACACAAGGTGGGCCTGGCGACACAAGGCTTGTCATACTACTCTTGATAGACTGCCTGTTGTTATCTGTGTCCTTGAAGAAATAGATGAAGAAAAGAGTGGTGATAGCTCAGCTGAAGCATGAGGCCTGATGGCTCAAATGGACCTGCAGTTCATAGGACTTCTGGTTACTCTGACTGGTCATGCTGACTGGGCTTTTTGGTGAGACAAGATGCCTTTCTGATGCTCTCCAGTCTCCAAACCTTGTTTAGGTTTAGCTGTGGATTTAACCAAAGCTCTTGTACAGACTCTTAAAAGATTTGTAGGGATGAAACCTACTTTGAAGAGCTCTGGAAACAAGTGGTACATACTGCTGAACAATGCAATATTGACACAGAACCTGCACCCAAAAGAAAGAAAGTGCAAAACAAAAGGCTGGATGGACATAAGTGTGATGTCTCAGCTAGGTGGGCGCCTTAAGCAGAACAAGGACAATTTTCATACAGGGATATTTTATCTTGTCCCTGATAACATGCTCACTGAGATCAACAAATGGTTCTCTAAACCAAACTGCGAAGTAATGAAGGGTATTTAAGCCTTAAATCCCACAAATGCTACATTTTGCGATGAGGAAGCTCTGTTTTCCTTTGCATCTATTTATGAATGCAACAATGAAGACCTCAGACATAAATTACACCAGTTTAAAAAGAGGCGTAGAAAGGAAAATCCAAGCAGGCATAGAGAAACCCTCTAGCATAGCTGACCTCACAAAATTCCTTGAGCCATACCATGAGGTGTTTCATGAACATTTTAGATTGTGTAAAATAACAGTCACTGTACCTGTGAGTAAAGCTGCGTGTGAAAGGAGCTTTTCAGTACTCAATCTCATTAAAACTTACTTGAGACCAACCATAGACAATGACAGATTGAGCAACGTGGCTGTTTCGAGCGTGGAGTCTAGACAAGCCAAGTCCCTTGACTTACATGAATTTGTGAACCAGTTCAAATCACAGCAACTGTAGGATATGACTTTAGTAAGTTTGTCTGACATAACTGTCTCACGTGTAATTGTCTTATGTATTAAATTGCAATTATCTTATGAGCTTTATCACCAATTAAAAAAAGAATAAATTTAACAACTGTTCCAATTTTTTCAATCAACTGAGGGTTATATAAAAGCTCATTATATGTGAGTCCTCATGATGTACTTCTACATGACATTCACTGCTGCCTGCAAAAGCAAATGATAAGAGTAAGTGACCAAAACAACTGACTATTTGGCCTACAGCAATTTGCCACGCAGAAACAAAAGTTAACGAGACATCAGTTTCTGTGCCACCCCAATGTGAGTAATGGTCTCAGCCTGGCCACCCCTATAAAAATTGTCTGGCTCCACCACTGCTATTGAGGTCCATGGCTTTCATCATAACTGCGCTATCTGTGGTCACATAAATTAGGCGCTCCTCTTTAAGTCCTCTGTTCTCAAGTGCCCCCGCTCTATCCCACAGCCAGCAACCCTCCAGTGCAGTCACTATCAAAATAAGTCTGCAAGCAACTACTCATTAGCTACCAGTCCTGGTTTATGAAGTGCACAGTCAAGCTTGTATGGTTTGGATGTCTGGCTAGACCACAAAACTGTCATGCAGATGCGGGTGAAGTATTGTTCCAGTTTGCTTTTTTCCCCTCCCCTTTTCCCCCCCCAATTGCATTCGGTCAATTATCCCACTCTTCCAAGCCATGACGGTCATTGCTCCACCCCCTCTGCCGATCCGGGGAGGGCTGCAGACTACCACATGCCTCCTCTGATACATGTGGAGTCGCCAGCCGCTTCTTTTCACCTGACAGAGATGAGTTTCACCAGGGGGATGCAGCACGTGGGAGGATCATGCTATTCCCTCCAGTTCCCCCTCCCCCCTTGATCAGGTGCCCCAACTGACCAGATGAGGTGCTAGTGCAACGACCAGGACACATATAAACATCCGGCATCCCACCAACAGACATGGCCAACTGTGTCTGTAGGGATGCCCGACCAAGCCGGAGGTAACGATCTGGCGAGCCTCGTGTTGGTAGACAATAGAACAGACCGCCACACCGCCCGGACGCCCCCAGTTTGCTTCTTTTTCTTCTTCTTCTTTTTTTTTTTTTACTGTGGGCATCCGTTGGCAAATGACTGGGCAGTTGTACATTGGCTTAAAGTTGGTTTACTTCTTCTTTGGCATGAGATGCCACTGCAGTCTGCCTTCTAATACACTCACTGTAGACCTCCTCGCTCTAATGGCTGTTCTTGAGATGAGCAAAAAGGTTGCTGATGTTGCCATCTTTTTCCACAACAAGCCACTTTTACAGTTAATAAATCATGCCATTTTGGTGTGTGTCACTCTTTAAATCCAAAATAGTACCAAACTATTGATATTGCATTTCATTTGGGGACCAAGGCTTCCTGTTGACAAGCTCTCCCTTGTTTACTTTGCATGTGCCCAAGAGAAAGAGAGAGAGCGAGAGAGAGAGAGAAGGCATGGGTAAGCAAATTTATTTTACCATTTCAATGAAATGTCGATATCATTGTGTGAAACCGGTACACTGGTAAAGAAAGTATACTGACTAGTACTAACTGCATAGGAGATCAGTCCCCTTTAAATGACAACCGTCCTATTCAAGTCGAACAAAGGCATGATTTTTGTTTAAAGCAACTGAGATTGCATTGGATTTGAGCGATGGGGGTGGGGGGCACACAATAACATAAAGCCTTCCGCTTGCCAGCTCCTATCTTTGCAAGACAACCCTGACACAGAGGCAGTGATGAGTTATGAGTGTAGCTTGTTGAAGTAAAGAGCGTGATGCCAGCTGCCAGGTGAATAATACATGGAAGCACTGGTTCTGACAGAACACGCTCAGCCCAGAAGACAGACACCGCAACAGGAATGCAACATTCATTCATTCATCGTCTAAATCCGCTTCATCTAATTCAGGGTCACAAGGGGGCAGGAGGATTTTCCCGGCGGGCAATGGGCAGAAGGTATCAAGACATGCCTGCAAGTTTTACCACAGATAAATGTCAACGACATGCACAGAATTGTCAACAAACTTTCACCTGCACCTACCAGCAAACGGGTGAAAAGTTTCAAGTTGTACATATCAAGTTACGCCCACCATTATGGGGATGAGCGGGCGGGCGGACGGACTGAATTGTGGACGTAACTGTACAACTTGAAACTTTTCACAACTTGAAACTTTTCACCCGTTTGCTGGTAGGTGCAGGTGAAAGTTTGCCGACAATTCTGCATGTCGTTGACATTTATCCATGGTAAATCTTGCAGGCATCGCGAAAAATATGCTATTGTCAACAGGAAACTAGTATGCCCGCTGCAGTAGAAACCGGAAGTCAGTGGACTGGTTATACACAGAGTCGATTAGTCAAATATTTGTCTTAGTACAGTGTCCAGGATAAGCGGTTAAGATAATGGATGGATGGATAATAAATATAATAAGTAATAACAAATGTAACTACAGTACAGCATTTATAATTGAGAGAGATAATGTGTGTATAGGTATAAAAAACTTTTAAGGAAACATTTCAAACTCCCCACCAGCCACCGTCCCGGAGCGGGTCGTGACCGGCGGAGGCCCGCCATTTGACGCCGGAAACGAGAGCCGGCTCGGGGCCTCGCCTCCCCGCCTCGCCGGGTAAGTGAAAAGCGGGAAGAGCGGTTCGCCTCTCTCTGGGCGCTTTACTGTTTCCACTTCCGTTTCAATCCCGGTCGTTTTCCTTTTCTTCGATGCATCGCCGTCACTCGCATCAGATTTACGTTTTGAAGCCATGATTACGAGGGCAAACGCACCGAAAATTCAGGTCAGAACACAACGCACACCACAACGCTTACGGCCGCCGACTTAAAATGGCGACGGCGGCCGTGGCGTTGTTCTCCCTCCCGCCAAAAACGCGCGGTGTTTTGAGCGTCGCGCAAAGTAGTGCGGCCGTTCATTAGCGCGAACCATTGTCAAGTCAAGTCGGTTTTATTTGTGTAGTCCAATATCACAAATTACACATTTGCCTCGAGGGGCTTTACAGCAACACATCATCCGGGCCTTAGACCCTGGCATCGGATAAGGAACAACCCCCTAAAAAAAAACCTTTAACAGGGAGAGAAAAACAGGAAGAAACCTCAGGGAGCGCAACAGAGGAGTGCGTAACTCGATTTTTTTAAAACGATAGGCTTTACGGAGGTCGGTTCATAAGCATGGGCGTTCGTAGACCGGGGACGACCTGTACTGCATCCTACTGGAGCGTATTATTCGGTATGCAATTACAAAACATTAAACATGGTGGGCTAATGTCCAAGCAGAAGGGTTTCTTTGTGACGCCAGAGAACTCTGCTTGCTTTTGAATTCAACAAAGTTTGTTGCTTGCGCTTAAGTCGGGTTAGATTTATAGATAGATCGCCTCCGGTGTGGGAAGATGGCGGCGCAAATACACATTTGAAGCGGCCTCACCCAGCACCGGTGTGGGAAGATGGCGGCGCGAACTTAAATTTGCGGCGGCCTCACCCAGTACCGGCCATGCAGTGTCTTTGTCCACATCTGCGTCGGCCCTTTCACACTTATGTTGTTTAGTCCGGACTTTCAGACTTTCCAGAAAAGTCCGAACCAGACTGCCAGGTGTGAAACCTCTTGGACCAGGGTACAGGGATCAAAGACTCGGTCTTTGGTGCAAGCTCAGGAGGTAGTCTCGGTTCAGACCAAGGTTCATGAATGTCTAATGTGAAATCAAAGGTTCGGACTTTCGGATCAATCATAGGAAGTGATAAAACAAACACAAACAGTAACGCCTGGCAACAACGAGCGCACCTGGTGGCAACAACGAGCCAAAAGTTCAAGTCAAGGTCCGCTGGTATGAAAGCAAAAGTCCTGAACCTAATGACTATAAAATAACAGATGTGAAAGCACCAGAACCAGACTCTGGTTCAGACCTTGGTTTGGACTTTCAAGTGTGAAAGGGACATAAGTATGTCTTCCTTTGATGGTCGGGAGAGCTGGCGCTGCATCAGCTTGGAGAGCTTGGTCTGCTGCGTCCTGTGGGCCCAGGGACCACGGCCCTGCCTGGAGCCCGGCCCAATGAGGAAACGCCGAGGGCGGTTTAACAGGATGCGGAAGCGGGGCAGGCTAAGCTAACTGCTAGCCCATGCAGACCGGCAGTTCTGAAGACACCGAGGGCGGTCTGGTGGCGGCCTCGCCTAGCCTTGACTGTTTTTGGTGTCGTTGCGTGGAGTGCGGGGAAGTGTGTCGAACATGTCTGGCTGGGAGAGCTGGCGTTTGATCGGCTGGGGGAGCCTGGCCTGCTGCGTCTGGTGGGCCCAAGGACCATGGTCCTGCCTGGAGCTGCCCGGTCTGACAGGACGCGGAAGCGGGACAGGCTAAGCTAACTGCTAGCTCATGCAGACCAGCAGTTCCGACAGTCATCCTGGCGTTCACTCTCTTGGACAGCAATTTTATTTTTGTTTTTTGTTTGTTTTTGTTTTTGATATGTTGGATATATGTGTTTTTGTAGTTTTTGTAGTTTTTTGTGTATTTTTTTGTGTAGTTTGCATATATGTGTTCTTGTAGTTTGGATATGTGTTTTTGTCTTTGTGTTGCACTGCTGCAGGCTAGAGGAAACAATATTTCGTTTCATTTCATGTGCGCAGGTGCATGGAATGAAATGACAAATAAATATTACTGATATTCCTGATTTAGACTTTGTTCTCTATGATAAAATGAGGCCTGTATGATATAACCACAAAAAAAAAAATCATGTTGCGATTGTTTTGACAGGTATTACGATTGTGATGATTCACGGTTAGTGGGAATGATCATTTTTGCATCTCAATTTTCATTTTCACGGAAAGGGCTATTAAAATAAAATCACGATGATGTGACACTTGTTGGGGGCTGTACCGAAGAACCATGTTTTCTTACATCTGAAGAACAAGACTTGTAGGCCAGGGCATCTGCAGCACTGAAGTACTTCATTTATAATGGTGTTTTGTCACACATTTTATCTTTATCAAAAATTGCAGCTTCTAGGATTTGGATACTGTACTTGGCCGTACTGCGATTTCGATAACACTTCGGCACAGTGGTTAGCGTGGTCGCCTCACAGCAAGAAGGTCCTGGGTTCGAGCCTTGGGGTAGTTCAACCTTGGGGGTCGTCCTCTGCGTGGAGGTTGCATGTTCTCCCCCGTGTCTGCATGGGTTTCCTCCGGGAGCTCCGGTTTCCTCCCACAGTCCAAAGACATGTAGGTCAGGTGAATTGGTCGTAAAAAATTGGCCCTAGATGTGAATGTGTGTGTCGGCCCTGTGTGATGGCCTGGCGGCCTGTCCAGGGTGTCTCCCCGCCTGCCGCCCAATGACTGCTGGGATAGGCTGCAGCATTGCTGCGACCCTGAGAGCAGGATAAATGGTTTGGATAATGAATGGATGGATGGACGTTCAGCCCTAGCTAAAACCATATTCTATTATGAAATTAGTAAAAGAACAAATTTAAATTTGCCAACATTGGCTGCACCCCTTCCTGCTTTGATGTCCCTCATATAGATTTGGAAAGTATCCCCTGGCTTGTTGTTTTCCACAGAAACGACAAAGGCACAAAAAATTATTGGATGGTTTCGGTTGTTTACGGACGATAAGCTCCGTACTTAATGTTTTTGTCAATGAAATCTGCATACTCACCTTCGACATACAGTACAAAATCTGCACCGCGCCCACTAAAACATCACACAGACTAAAATGTGCACACAATTCAAACAACTCCAGCACAGCTTAAATGACTTGAGAATGGGGTAGAATGAGTTGAATGAAAGTAATTATACGCACATCACGTAGGCGCAAGGCAATCTGAACAACGTCAATGAAAAAAGGGGGGATAACGCCTGCATACTTACTCTAAGCCACAAAAGTGTAATAGGACAAAGGATCGAAACGGTGTCCTATTAAACTTTTGTGGCTTAGAGAAAGTGTGCAGGCATTATCCCCCCTTTTTTCATTGAGAATGGGGAAAAGCCTTGGATCAACTGCAGACTTTGCACGGTGGAACTGGGTGGAACTGTTGTTGGCAAACTCAGTAAAGAGAATTTGTGTATACCTGTGCCGGTACCCTAAACGGGGAGCTTTGGATCCTCTGAGTGCTGGGGTTGTGGTTAATCTCTTTGTGCTGCTTAATACATCTTTGCACTGTGCAACAGAAAGCTACTCATCTGTGTGCCCCTCTAATAGAGTGCCTGAACCTTACTAGAGTCAGGGCTTTTGTGTCTCCACAATGGTCCTGTCACCGCCAGACACGGGTCCATTAGCGCTGCACTTCCAAATAATAATCCCTATTTTAAGTGTGAAATGGGTGAGGTTTATCACATTAGACCTATTGGAACCAGGTCGCTAAAATGTCCGTCAGGGAAAGGTATGTCAGAAATGTAAATTGACTTTCATATGAGCTAAAGTGATACTCTAATCCAGCAGGCCTCAATGATTTGACATGGAGGACCATGTATGCAGGTTTTCGTTCCAACCCAGGACTATACCACCTGATCAGCTGATGGAGTGTTGGCTCCTGTCGATCTTCGCATGGTGCTTCATGGTAGACCCCCCCTCCATCTAGTAGGTGAGAACATACACTAAGAACTATCCATCCATCTATTCCATTCTCCAAACCGCTTATCCTGCTCTCAGGGTCACGGGGATGCTGGAGCCTATCCCAGCAGTCATTGGGCAGCAGGCAGGCAGGGAGACACCCTGGACAAGGTGCCAGGACATCACAGGGCCGACACATTCACACCTAGGGACAATTTAGTATGGCCGATTCACCTGACCTACATGTCTTTGGACTGTGGGAGGAAACCCACGCAGACACGGGTAGACCATGCAAACTCCACACAGAGGACGACCCGGGACGAAGTTGGCTCGAACCCAAGACCTTCTTGCTGTGAGGCAACTGCGCTAACCCCTGTGCCACCCGTGCCGCCCTACACTAAGAACGCTCTGCATCTCAAACAAATAGGCCTAATCCTGTAATTCATATGAAAAAACCCTAAAAGTTTACCAACTATACAAGAAGAAGAACTGGATGATTTATTCCCTCTAAATGTTTCAGATACTATTTGAAGCAGAAGGGGGAAACACCCCAAAACCCCAAAGGCTCTTCAAAATGAAAGGTGATCAGAGAGAGAAACCGTGAACATCAAAACTCTGTCAATTCCACCAGACACGAGGGACGCGGCTGAGAGGAAAACTCGCTTTTCTGGAGGCAACGAAAACCCCACTGATCTGAAGAGAGACGTACGAGAGGAGAGGGGGATGAAGGGAGCACTCGTCACGCACCCTCTCTATACCCCATCTCCCTAAAACCATGCTGACTGCCACTGCTGGAGGAGGAAAAGACAAAGAGGAGATAAAAGAGGGGAGGACAATCAAAAGGTAAGGGAGAGGAAGAGAGGGCAACTGACAATGTATGAAAAAACTCCGAATGCTTAATATTTTCCGAGCCGAGAGGGAGGTGGATTTCTTTCTTTTTTTTTATGTCTGCCCAAAGGTATCCTCGCTCTGCAAGGACACAATGCAATAAAACACTCTGAGATGAAGTGTCTGATAGGGGGCGACACGGAGGAGACGGCAGAGGTAGGGAAGAGAGAAAGAGAGAGAGGAGAAACAGAAGATGCGGTCGGGCCTCCAAAATAAAAGCTTGTAGGGGTAAGAAGGACGGCTGAGGTGAAGAAGAGAGAGAGAGAGAGAGAGAAATGGAGGAGGTCTATTTTGGGTGCCAGGCGTGTTTCCATGACAGCTTAGGGAGCCGGAGCAGCCAAGTCCAACCGCCTGTAGCCAGAATACAAACAGCATCATATATGAATGACTTGGGAGGGTGACAAGCTCCCTTTGGTGTCCGTGCAGGAGCAGGATTTCTTCAAAACATGCACTAAAATTACAAAGCATAGCCCTCCTTGAAGACATCATGAGAAACAGGGGGAAACTGCTGAAGGACAGGGCTCTTTCTTGTTGGCTACAGTCATAGCTTTCTGCATGGGCACGGATGTATTCCTCGCCTCAAACCCGTGGGTGTTGTACCTGCCAGTGAGACAGACATCTACCTAAAAGCTCGGGAGTGAGGAGGATGGGCTAAGAAAGAGCCCATTTCTGTGAATGCAAGATTAAAGCTGAAAAAGGGAATTTCCACCCAATGGTGCTAAGCAAAGCGGCAGGCTGTTTTAGTTGACTGACAAAATTCAGTTTCATGTCGCTTCAATGATGCAAAAAAAAATAATAATTGTGGATCATGACTCCTAACACGGTGACCTCTTATATTTTTCATTTGTGTGCAAGCAAGATGGAAGTAATCGATTTCAATTTCAAAAGCGTGATTAGAACATGCACATTACATAATTTCTCATCTAGAAATACCCTATTTCCTGGACTATAAGTCGCTGTTTTTTTTTTACTAGTCTGGCTGGTCCTGCGACTTATATGTATTCCAAAGCGACTTGTACAATGTAATTTTGTCGGACAAATACGCTGCATTTCAGCTAAGGCCTCTAGATGGCACTGTTTAATCTTGGGACTCAATTGAAAATACTGTACTAGAGGACAGCGTTTGGATTGGGATCCCGGGTACCAATAATGTTAAGGTCAGTTGTAAGCTAGCTAGCTAAATGTTTCAGTGCGCATCGTTTGTTTCAAGTCGGTGCGCTTCGAGGTTCCACGCTGTCTATTGGCTGACGCAACAGCCAATCACGGCTACTTCCATGCCTACACCCCGCTGGATCGAGCATCATCCTCGTGGAAAAGCACGAGACATGCTCAGCAACTGGCATTAAGGCAAATCGGCAAATCGATGTGGTGGATATTTTCAACACTTATAGCAAATAAAAGGTGATATTTTAGCGTAAACACAGGAGTTTCACATTTTTGGTTGAATATGCATGCCCCAGTGGACTAAAGTGGTAGTGTTTTGCGGAAGAATGACGTCATTTCGCATAAGCGTTGCCTCTTGTAGCAAAGATCCGCATTCAGCCTCTGGTAGCTCGTGCATTTGACTTCCAGAAAATAGTGAGAAATGTAGTGGTGTCTTGGAAAAACAAGTGTTTGCAAGATGTACAGAGATGAGGTAATGTATCTCTAATGGTGGCCATGTATGTGGGCGTGTACCATAAATCATTTCAACAGATTTCCAAGGAAATTGAACCCGCAGTCAGGCCTTCGGAATCATTATATAACGATATCTAATCTCCTCACTTGATAGTCTCATTTCCTCATGTCGGTCATATGGAGGCATCACAGTTAAATTGAGACTTGAACTCAGTGAAAAACTCATCATAGCAGCTTTAACTTTGTCACTTAAAGGCTACAACGTAAAAAGATCCAGTCTGTAAAGCGGGCATGAATTAGGCGCCGAGGACATGAATTAGCTAATATCATTCAGAAAGTATGCTTTAATGCCGTGCCATCATTCATTTTAATGAGCGAAGGCGTCACCCTTCTAATTACTTACTGGGTTACTAAGCTCGATTGCTCATATCATGGCCTCCTTTTATTCTGTGCATCATATTCTTGAGACCCAGCCAACGCATTTGTGCCCTCTGTAGTGGACATTATAGATTTGGAGCTGAATCTTCCAGACTGCATGCTATCATGAAAGTTCCTGATGTGCCTTCAAGAGGAAAACCTAAACTTTGCAACCTTTGCAATAGGCTTTACAACCGGACCTTGTGAACTTGAAAGAGAAGATGCAAAAGATGCTTGACAACTACATTTTGACATTTTATGGAAGAAAGATTCTGAAGTCCTAAAATCAATCCAACCATTATCCAAACCACTTATCCTGCTCTCAGGGTTGTGGGGATGCTGGAGCCTATCCCAGCAGAAGGGGAGACACTCTGGACGGGCCGCCAGGCCATCTCAGGCCCGACACACACACACACACACATTCACACCTAGGGACAATTTAGTAGTTCAGCTGACCTACGTGTCCTTTGGACTGTGGGAGGAAACCAGAGCACCCGGAGGAAACCCACACAGAACTGGAAGAACAGGCAAATGCCACACACAGGACGACCCCCAAGGTTGGACTATCCCGGGGCTCGAACCCAGCACCTTCTTGCTGTGAGGTGACCGTGCTAACCACTGTGCCACCGTGCCACCCCAAGTCCTAAAATATCACGTTAAATTATTTTTTAGCAAATTCCCTTTATTTTGGCTGGACAGCCCTACAAGCGTATATTTGACTGACTGACTGACTGACTGACTGAGTGACCACATAAGCGTGACTGACTGAGGGATCATGGTTAGCGTAACAGACTGAGTGATCATGTTTGACACGATTGGGCTGCTGGATCAAGTGACCAACAACATCAGTGAAGTTACACAAATAGTCGGCCAAAAGGCATGAGAGAGCGTGCACAGTTAAAACACCCCACATAACAATCACTCTGAAAAAACAATCACTGGCGAATTCACCAAAGGACTGCATGGCTTTTGCGGCCGCTAAACCTGCAAAAACAAGACAAAAAGAAACTGTGTAATTCTAAAAGCACCTGCAAAGGGTGTAGCTGCCTTGCCAGCAAATCACACCTCGGTGCTCCAGTACTATTTGCACATACATTTGGTGGAAAGTTGACCCCTTTCTGTGTAAATGAGCCTCATTGCAAAAATGTCCCAATTCACAAACACTAGCGCTAATAGCCACACGTAGTTAGAGTGAGCATTATTCAGAGTTGGTGGTATCTGACACCCAGACTTTCCAGTGATCATGGCAACAGTGACTGTAGCCAGGTGAAGGCATCATCATGCCAGGCGTACTCGTGAATGGATATTTCTAAGGAAAATAACAATTTTTGATTTAACGAGACCAAAATCTTCCGCAGATAGAGGCTGCCAAGTCTAACAATTCTTGCTTCAAGGATAATTGCAATCACATGCAAAACAAGGGCAAGTTCCACTCAGCTGCAAAAACGTTATGAGCATGTTTGCACTATAATACCATTCTACAATATCTTTTGTGAATCGGACCTTGAGACGAGGCAGATAGTGGTTGCAAGTGATGCACAATTCATGGTGCCTTTGCTGCCTTCCAAGCAGCTGACCAGGGTTTGATTCCCGGTCAACGCACTCATTGGACGGCATGGTGGCGCAGTGGTTAGCGGTGTTGCCTCACAGCAAGAAGGTCCTGGGTTCGAACCCCGGGGATGTCCAACTTTGGGGTCATCCCAGGTCATCCTCTGTGTGGAGTTTGCATGTTCTCCCCGTGTCTGCGGTGGGTTTTCTCCGGGTGCTCCGGTTTCCCCCAATATCAAAAAGACATGCATGTTAGGGTTAGTACTCCTGTCTGTGCCTCTGACCGAGGCATGGTAACACCAACTGGAGTTGGTCCCCAGGCGCTGCACGGCGGCTGCCCACTGCTCCTAGCTACACAGCTAAGATGGGTTAAATGCAGTGTAATTTCCCTACGGGGATCATTAAAGTATATCAAAATAAAGAAATCATGCTATCGGCGGTCGCGATCCATTCTTTGTGAATTCGCCTGTCAATACAGAAAGAGTCTTAGAAAAATGAGAGATATCTGCAGATAGAAACAGATGAAAGAGGAGGGAGAGTTCACAGGTAATCAGAATAGGTATACTTACAATTACATTTAGTTCTCTTTCAAATCAAACATCCAAAGATATGAGTGGAAAGTATTGGTCTCGAAAGGTAGCTTAACCATGTCATGTGATATGCTACTTCAGTACACTTTATCAACACATTACTGGGACCACTACAGAAAATTGCAGATGAACATTTGATATCCTGGGATTCCCATCATAGACACTACCACTGACTATCCCTGTAAAAAACTGGCCACAATTTCAAACATTGACCGTACATGGTCTAGCCATATACTAGGTCTTGACATAGTCTCGTTTCTTGTGTGTTAGAACCTGAAGAATGCTTTCAGTGAGATTTTAGTGCATTTGAACTTTTTGAAGCATTAAATACAAGCCCATTTTATGATGTCAACTGTAGTGGACACTGGGTCAAAAAAAAAATTTGTTAGCATTTGCACATTGAGCTAAGCGCTCATTCCCATTGGTTTTAATGGATGTCTTCGGGGAGGATAGTTGGCGATCGCACTGCGCATGTGCACAAGTACACTAGAGCTCGACTAATGTAGGATTTTTAGGACCGATACCGATTTCAATATTTGAGGATTTAAAAATCCGATCATGGCATATCGGCCGATACTCTTTTTTGTTTTTCATAAATACATAACATAAAAAGTGTCTTCATGCACGCTAAATAATCCAGGTAAGAAAATCACAGAACATTGAATGTCCAGATGAACTGGATACAATATTGTCAACAGAAAGTTGAACCAGTTCATCTGGACGTTGTGTCCAGATGAACTGATTCAACAGTCTTTGAACATAAACAAAGGTTTTCCCTAACATTTGTTATGTGACGTTATTTAAGAGTCCTCACCAAGATAACATGACATTCATTCATTCATTATTCAAACCACTTATCCTTACTCAGTGTCGCGGGGATGCTGGAGCCTATCCCAACAGTCACTGGGCGGTAGGTGGGGAGACACCCTGGACAGGCCGCCAGGCCATCACAGGGCCATAACATGACATAATGCTGTTTAAAAATAAATGCACATTGACTACTATTTATTGTCATAAATAGTACCCAACTCTAACTCTAACCCATCGTAAACTATGCAGTAAACTGATACAGTGACCTAGAGTAAACGCTGCTGTTGAATGCATCTGATATTACATGACTGTCTGCAACGAGGACCTGCGACTTTGGGAATTCACACTACACATTTGAAAGAGAAGCTAGATTACTCTGGCTACCAAGCCATGTTAGATACGTGTTCAGCTTATGTTTATTTACGTGTCCCCTCTGGTTTAATCATTCCCAGTGCACCGACTGTAACTACAGACATGCAAGTCGCAGCTTCATTTAGGCAGAATAAATTAAACACGATAGTTTAACCGCTCATTAATGTTAGCAGGCTTGCACTGTGGCATTAGCTAACCTAATTTAGCAATGGACAGCGTTATAAGCTGCTGTAAAGGATGTTGCCAGATAATTTTTAGAAGTGACGAGGGAGAAATGACAGGACTGCTGATGGTTGCTCAAGAGAACTCTCACAATGTTTCATAAATAAACCTACAATCAAGTTTGTCAAAAGCTTAGCCTACACCACTCAGCTACCATAACGTTAAACGTAATTTTGATGTTTTACTGATGGTACCGGCTTCCACATTACAGCAGCAAAACAAGGCATGGCTGACATGAATGTTGTCAGGCTTGTTGAGGCCAAGAGAAGTGATGGGCGATATTTATTGTTATTTAAGTAATGTATTTCTCAAGACAATTATCAACTTACCATAAACACAGATGATATCTGTCGTGGGATACTCTGCATCGTGGTTAAGTTAGTTTTAAGTTGGATATTCGACAGACGTTCACTCCAGATCCAGTGGCTTCTTCTTACTCAGTTTTACCCAGTGTTGTCCAGTAAGAGGACGGATAGCTCACCTCTGAGTGCTTGCTGTTAACCACAGGGGAAGCCGCTGGATCCAGAGTGAACGTCTGTCGAATATCCAACTTAAAACTAACTTCACCACGATCTACTCTGCTCGACTTTGATTGGGTCAGCTGATTGTTGTGATTTGTGGCATTCCAAACAAGTGTGTTTGGACTGCTCCACTAAGGCTGGATCACTGGTATTCAGTGGTATTCCCTGATAGCACGGACCTATTTAAGCAGGATAATGCACCCTGTCACACCTGCCACACTGAAAAAAAATGTTCCGGAATGGTTTGATGAACATTACAAAGAGTTGAAGGTGTTGCCTTGGCTTCCAAATTCCACAGATCTCAATCCGATCAAGCATTTGCAGGATGTGCTGGAAAAACCAGTCCAATCCATGGAGGCTCCACCTCGCAACTTACAGGACTTAAAGGATCTGCTGCTAACATTTTGATGCTAGATGCCAGAACCTTCAGAGGTCTTCTGGAGTCCATGTCTCGACGGGTCAGAGCTGTTTTGGCGGCACGAGGGGAACGTACACATTATTAGGCAAGTGGTTCTAATGTTTTGGCTCACTGGATTATTTTGCTCTTTATTTGCTGAGCACTTTCCCTACCGTTGAGTGTTTCTTTTAACAAAGTTATATATATTCCTCTCACCCTTTTTCGGGTGGTGTGTGTCTTCCTCAAGCTTGAGGGTTCTGCACAGTATCTCAGCTGTTCTTAGGACTGCACTCTTCTGGACAGAGAGTGCAGATGTTGTTCCTGGAATCTGTTTGAGCCACTCTCCCAGTTTGGGGGTCACTGCCGCTAATGCTCCTATTACCACTGAGACTACTGTGGATTTCACCTTCCACATCTGATCTAGTTCTTCCTTCAGCCTTGGTATTTCTCTAGCTTCTCGTGCTCTTTCGTCTTGATGTTGCCGTCGCTCGGGATTAGTACATCAATAACTGCTGCTGTCTTCTGTTCCTTGTTGACCGCCACAATGTCTGGTTGGTTAGTCAGCACCTGCTTGGGGACTTCCAGTCTGTATTCAGTACAGATGTTCCTGTACACTATCCCAGCGACTTGGTTATGCCTTTCAGTATACGCTTTCCCAGCTAGCATTTTAGCCCCTGCTACTAAGTGCTGGACTGTCTCAGGGGCGTCTTTGCACAGCTTGCATCTTGCCTCTTGTCTGGTGTGGTAGACCCCTGCCTCGATCGATCTGGTGCTGAGTGCCTGTTCTTGTGCTGCTAGGAGCAAAGCCTCTGTACTGTCCTTCAGTCCAGCCTTTTCTAGCCACTGGTAAGATTTCTCGATATCAGCCAAGTCTTCTATCTGTAAATGGTACTTCCCATGGAGGGGCTTAGTCTTGAATGAAACCTCCTCTTCTTCCTCCACATCCGCTTTCTTCTGCTGCCTGAGGTACTCACTCAGCAGTTCGTCGTGGGTGGCCTTCATTCTGATGTACTTATGGATGTTCCTTGTTTCATCCTGGATAGTGGCTCTGACACTCACTAACCGTCGGCCCCCATCTTTTTGCTTATCATACAATCTCAGGGTTCTGGACTTTGGGTGGAATCCTCTGTGCATGGGGGGAAGTTTCCATGTCCTGATATCTGTGGCGTTTACCTCCTCCTTTGGGCAGTTTATTATTCCAGCTGGGTATCTGATGACTGGTAGGGCATATGTGTTGATGGCTTGGATCTTATTCTTCCCATTGAGCTAGCTCCTCAGGACCTGCCTCACTCTCTAGAGGTATTTGGCTGTAGCCTGTGGAATACCCAGGTACTTGTAGTTGTCCTGTATGGCTGTTATCCTGCCATCTGGTAATTCAACCCCTTCAGTCCTCACCACCTTTCCTCTTTTTGCCACCATTTGACCGCACTTGTCCAGTTTGAATGACATCCCAGTGTTATTGCTGTAGAGCCTGGTGAGGTGGCTCAGTGAGTCGATGTCTCACTTAGTCCTGGCACACAGCTTGATGCCATCCATGTATAGAAGGTGGCTGATTGTAACTCCACTTCTAAACCTGTATACATATCCACTCTTAGGCTCTTTTTCCATTCTTTGAGCGGCAAAGCTGGCCCAGTGGTTAGTGCTGTCGCCTCACAGCAAGAAGGTCCTGGGTTCAAACCCCAGGGTTGTCCAACCTTGGGGGGTCATCCAGGTCGACCTCTATGTGGAGTTTGCATGTTCTCTCCGTGTCTGCAGTGGGTTTTCTCCAGGTGCTCCGGTTTCCCCCACCATCAAAAAGAAACATGCATGTTAAGGTATACGCCTGTCTGTGCCCCTGACCAAGGCAATGGAAAAAGAACGGGAGTTCGTTCCCGGGCACAGCATCAAGGCGGCAGCCCACTGCTCCTAGCTACACAGATCACAGCTAAGATGGGTTAATTTGCAGTAACTAAATTTCCTTAAGGGAATCAATAAGGGAACTTAATAACTTAATTAATTTGTGATGATCTGACTGAGGGGGGGTCAGGCCTATGCAGAACAGCAGCTGGGATAGTCCATCACTTTGGTATATGCCACATTTGATGGTTACCTGTGTGACTGTGCTTTGAGTTGGGCTCTAGTGTTGTTTTCCACTGCTGCATCGAGTTCTTGATGAAGGTTATTAGTGTCCTGTTGGCTTTGCCAAGCACTCCAGTAACCATGTGTGGGGCATTGAATCATAAGGTTTCTTGTAGTCAATCCAGGCTGTGCTCACGTTGGTCTGTCTGGTTTAGAGTCTTGGGTGACTGCTCTGTCAACCAGTAGCTGATGCTTTGACCCTCTGGTGTTGTTCCCAATTCCTTTCTGTGTTTCGCTCATGTATTGACTTGTGTGCCCTTTCAGCTTAGCTGCTATGATGCCTGACAGGATCATCCATGTTGTAGAGAGGCAGGTTATCGGCCAGTAGTTTGAAAGTGTTGTACCCTTGTGGGATCCTTCATGATCAGTATAGTTCTTCCCTGTATTAGCCAGTCAGTGTGAGATCCTGATGTTAGAAGCTGGTTCATTTGTGTCACCAGCAAGGTGTTTATGGGGTGCCATTAGCTTCTTCAGGCGATCTTTATTTTTTCGTTTGAAACTTGCTTTTGGTACCCTAAACTCCAGAAAACATTAAACAAATAAGATTAAATTCAGATACCCCCTCCCCCCCCAGTTCTCAGGAGGATATAAATGGATACAGTAGTGCTTCAGTAATCTATACTGTTCAATACTGGAGTCACTAGACACGGTTAAACATTAGATACTGTCTCGTCTTTTTCTCCCCAATTGTACTTGGCCAATTACCCCACTCTTCCGACCCGTCCCAGTCGCTGCTCCACCCCCTCTGCCGATCCAGGGAGGGCTGCAGACTACCACGCGCCTCCTCCGATACATGTGGAGTCGCCAGCCGCTTCTTTTCACCTGACAGTGAGGAGTTTCGCCAGGGGGATATAGCACGTGGGATCGCACTATTCCACCCAGTTCCCCCTCTCCCCCGAGCAGGCGCCCCGACCGACCAGAGGAGGCGCTAGTGCAGCGACCAGGACACATACCCACATCCGGCTCTCACCCGCTGACACGGCCAACTGTGTCTGTAGGGACGCCCGACCAAGCCGGAGGTAACACGGGGATTCGAACTGGCGATCCCCGTGTTGGTAGGCAATAGAATAGACCGCTATACTACCTGGACGCTCTAACTGTCTCATCTTTTTATTCTGCTTTCAAATTTCTGCCAATATTAATCCCAGTCATCTAGACCGTTGCTCTATACTTATTACTGCAGTAATGAGAGGCCACGACACCAGGCTGGCTCCGCTTTACAGCAGAGCCGTCTCACTTTCCACCACGGGACAAATGGCTGCTCAAGATGCAAATGCGATTTCTGATTCAACACTTAATGATTTAATCAGGGCAGTTTATTCAACCCAATCACGCAATATTCAGCGCGTTTTCTTTCTTTCTCTCCCTTTTTTTTTTTAATCTCCAGAGGATCACATCCATGGAAGATCCCAAACAGAAAACTGCCTCCCATAATGTTCCTCTTATTTGTGTTGGGACTTGTTTACAAAGTGAAAATGAAGACCCCCATACTGGCCGAAGATGTCATAACAACATGTCAAGCTTAACAGGTGTGTGTGTGTGTGTGTCTAGGCCATTTGACAGCCGGTTTGCTAGTCACAGAGTCGGGGGGTGGGGTGGGTGGGTGGGGGGCTGACCAGTCCGGAGAGCCTCTGCTCCACACTGAGCAGAGGCTGGGCAGTTATTTGTGTGACTGCACGCGGGGGCATCTGGGTGAATGTCTAATCAAGCAGCAGAAAGCACATTTATCAGTACGGACGTGCACGAGACGGCACAAACGCTGCCCCGCATCATGTCGTTGTGTGCACTCTGAACATGTCAGCACACTTACAGAGGTACAGTGGGGAGGGCAGTGGGGGTGGGTGGGTGGGTGGGGGGCTGGTGCCTGGGGATGTGAGTGTGCGTTTGTGTGTGTGTGTGTTGGATGAGCATGTGTGTAAGGGGGTTGTACAGTCTGTGTGCTGCAGAGGCAGAAAGGCATTACTGATTGAGAAGTGGATGGCACACAGAAGACATGCAGGGCTCTAAAAATAGTCAGGGACATGAATTCTCCCTGGCATGGGGGAGGAGTGTGTTGCTTCTCCTTCGGATTTGGTGGTGTGTGTGTGTGTGTGTGTGTGTGTGTGTGTGTGTGTGTGTGTGTGTGTGTGTGTGTGTGCCTAAACTCAGGACTGGCCATCTAGCTTCTCTTGCAACCACGGAATAGCAGATCCAACAAAAACAACACACACGAAAACACATCATGGGTTCACCATCAGTATTCATACTGCCCAGGGTGGTGGCCACACATACGTAATGTTAAAAGCTCAACATATATTAAGCCATATATATGAATATATATATAACATATATTTGTCTTGAGGCTCAACATATATATATATATATATATATAGAGAGAGAGAGAGAGAGAGAGAGAGAGAGAGAGAGAGAGAGAGAGAGAGAGAGAGAGAGAGAGAGAGAGAGAGAGAGAGAGAGATACGGTGTCCAGGTAGCATAGCGGTCTATTCTGTTGCCTACCAACACGGGGATCGCCGGTTCGAATCCCCGTGTTACCTTCAGCTTGGTCAGGCGTCCCTACAGACACAACTGGCCGTGTCTGTGAGTGGGAAGCCAGATGTGGGTATGTCTCCTGGTCGCTGCACTGGCGCCTCCTCTGGTCGGTCGGGGCGCCGGTTGGGGGGGGGGGATAGCGTGATCCTCCCACGCGCTACGTCTCCCTGGTGAAACTCCTCACTGTCAGGTGAAAAGAAGCGGCTGGTGACTCCACATGTATGGGAGGAGGCATGTGGTAGTGTGAAGCCCTCTCCGGATCAGCAGAGGGGGGTGGAGCAGCGACCGGGACGGCTCGGGAGAGTGGGGTAATTGGCCAACTACAGTTGGGGAGGAAAAGGGGCAGAAACCAAAAATCTAGATAAATAAGCAAAAAGGCTTTTTAACTGTGTCACTGTATTGCCGTTGTGCAGGTTACAGTGAACATGTCTTCTGTTTTTAACTCATCCTTTTGTATGGAAGCAGTGGGCAACTCCCCTTCTTCTTTCCATTGCCTTGCTCAGGGGCACAGCCAGCAGTATTAACCCCAACACGCATGTCTTTTTGATTTCCTGGCCAATATGACCCCTCCCCCCTCCAAAAAAAAGGGCATCTGCCCTATGAGGGGGACTGTGTCACTCCCCTGCTGTTCAGCCCTTGAAGGTGCCATGTGTAATATTTGGTCTCTCCTGAACCACCAGGTGACTAGCGGCTCCCAGTAAGGCTTAGTGAATGTTAAGCACTGCAACAAAGTAAACGACTCGCGGTCACGCTCGCGACGCGCCACGTCTCTGCCTTCAGAAACACAGGGCCGGTGCCGGCCAAGTTATTTTGGTGATTGGTTATTGGCTCACCCCCCAAAAGACTTGGCTCATGCTCCAAAATTTGGTTTTGTGCCCAAAACCAAATTCTCTGTTCAGAACATGCAAATAGTGACTTAAAAATGAATAACAATTACCCCGATATTGTTTTTGTACAACCAACACTGTTGTTCTAGTGTGAACTGATGCTACAGCACCCTCAGTTGTGATTGTAGCATCTAGTGTGACTGTAGCGTATAGTGTGATTGTAGCGTATAATTGTACCACTATTCAACAAACTGCCACAAACACTTCGCAGGCTTGCATCGGCAGGCAGCCCTGATTGGATTGTGTATTTGATTGACAGGTGTTGCTGGCGGCACACTTTTGACCTCGAGACTGCCTGAACGTGGCGCTGTGCAGACCGCTGTTAGCAAGGCGTATAGCATCGGCAAGCTATAAATCATGGGAAACGGTTCAAGAAGCCAAACACAACAGCCGCCACATGGTCCTCAATGCCAGATGTGCATCATTTAAGGCAACCTGCCCAGTTTAGCCTACCCGGCCGAACCAGTTAACTCCCACCGTCCCAGTGGCCTCCACCTCCAGATCCCAGCCAGCAACATGTGCTGGCGGGAAGACCCATGCAGGTGTGCTGGTTACCAAATACCCAGTTTGTTTGCTCGGCGGCGGTGGGGATAACCACTCATTTAGCAGCTCCTGGCTGAAAAACGGAGAGCGGCTGGAATATTATGTTAAAACGGATGCTTGTGTTTTGTTATGCTCATCATAAATTCAGGTCCTCTGGGACAGACGTCACAATCCCCACCTGCAAGTACGACCTTGGCGATGGTCTGTACTTCCTGCAGTCTGATGATTTGAAGCCTTGCCATCTCTGCGGACAGTATGTCACACTGGATCTTCAAGCTCTTTCCGTGATTAGTGAAGAAACTGTCTGTGCAGAATAAATAACGCAAAAGTGGGCCTACATCTGACGGCTATGTTTAGTTGCAACCATACCATCTGCTTCTAGGTTCACCTGGATAACCTACTTATATGCGGTAACTCTCGTCCAAAATAAGGGTTTGGGCTGCTCAGCTTTATTAAATGAGTTACATGATAATGACACAAATAGTTTTGAGCCACTTCCCTCCGAAAGCCCACCAAACTCTGGTTTCCTTCTAAATACAAATGATTTTATCACCACAGAAAGTACAGATGCGACACATAGTGGCCCCACCACACACCCCTGACAACCTCGCGGCGGCCGTGGCTGACACGATGCGCCAGACGGGATGTTGAATTATGAGGCGACACAAATCAGTGAGTAGTTAGTGGAAAGAGGGGATGTGGCACCAGAATTCGCTGCTGGTCTGCGAGTGTTTGTGACGTGGCAACTTGTTTGTGACGTGGCAACATGTTTGTGACGTGGCAACCTGTTTGTGACGTGGCAACATGTTTGTGACGTGGCAGCATGTTTGTGACGTGGCAACATGTTTGTGACGTGGCAACCTGTTTGTGACGTGGCAACATGTTTGTGACGTGGCAGCATGTTTGGAAATGTTCAACACTCGAGAACATTTTCCTTGTAGTGACGTCTGGATAAGCAGTCAGTTGAAGTATGGAGAGTATACACAGTCCCTCTGCTGGGGACCTGGTCAAGATGGAGGACAAAGTGGGCGTCCGAGCAGCGACGCGGTCTATTCCGTTGCCTACCAACACAGGGATCACTGGTTCAAATCCCTGTGTTACCCCCGGTTTGGTCAGGCGTCCCTACAGACTCAATTGGGTAGGGGAGATTTTTCACCGTTTTTCTACCCGAGTGTACTTGGCCAATCACCCCACTCTTCCGAGCCGTCCAGGTCGTTGCTCCACCCCCTCTGCCGATCCGGCGAGGGCTGCAGACTACCACATGCCTCCTCCAATACATGTGGAGTCGCCAGCCGCTTCTTTTCATCTGACAGTGAAGAGTTTCACCAGGGGGGCGTAGCGTATGGGAGGATCACGCTATTCCCCCCAGTTCCCGCTCCCACCTGAAAGGCGCCCCGACCGACCATAGGAGGCGCTAGTGCAGCGACCAGAACCCATACCCACATCCGGCTTCCCAACCGCAGACACGGCCAATTGTGTCTGTAGGGACACCCAATCAAGCCGGGGGTAACACGAGGATTTGAACCGGCGATCCCCGTGTTGGTAGGCAACGGAATAGACCACTACGCCACCTGGACAATTGGCCGTGTCTGCGGGTGGGAAGCTGGATGTGGGTATATGTCCTGGTCGCTGCACTAGCGCCTCCGCTGGTCGGTCTGGGTGCCTGTTTGGGGGGGGGGCTGGGGGGAATAGCGTGATCCTCCCACGCGCTGCGTCCCCCTGGTGGAACTCCTCACTGTCAGGCGAAAAGAAGCGGCTGGCGACTCCACATGTATCAGAGGAGCCATGTGGTAGTCTGCAGCCCTCCCCGGACCAGCAGAGGGGGTGGAGCAGCGACCGGGACAGCTCGGAAGAGTGGGGTCATTGGCCAAGTACAATTGGGGAGAAAAAGGGGAGGGGGAAGATGGAGGACAAAGTGACTGCTGCTGGATGCTGCTTCCTGGAGTTATATGATGATGTGCAACATTAACGTCCAGCCGGGATGGAAATGGGAAATAACAGGGGTGGAGGAAGGACAGTGGGGCAGTTGGAGTTGCCGGTAAGTTCAACAAATTATATTCACTGACAAAGTCGACTTGCCGTTGCCGTGCCAGCTCAGAGAACAGATCAATACATAATGTTTTGTTCTCGCATATTTACGAGGAGAGATGCTAATGTCCGCGCGAGTTGCTAGAAAGTCCCGGCGTGGAAGTTTAGCGGTGACGGAGTGGAAGTGTAGCGGTGACAGAGTGGAAGTGTAGCGGTGACGGAGTGGAAGTATAGCGGTGACGGCGTGGAAGTGTAGCGGTGATGGAGTGGAAGTGTAGTGGTGACGGCGTGGAAGTGTAGCGGTGACGGAGTGGAAGTGTAGCGGTGACAGAGTGGAAGTGTAGCGGTGACGGAGTGGAAGTGTAGCGGTGACAGAGTGGAAATGTAGCAGTGATGGCGTGGAAGTGTAGCGGTGACGGAGTGGAAGTGTAGCGGTGACAGAGTAGAAGTGTAGCGGTGACGGAGTGGAAGTGTAGCGGTGACGGCGTGGAAGTATAGCAATGATGGAGTGGAAGTGTAGCGGTGACAGAGTGGAAGTGTAGCGGTGACGGAGTAGAAGTGTAGCGGTGGTTGAGTGGAAGTGTAGCGGTGACGGAGTGGAAGTGTAGCAGTGATGGCAAGTGTAGCGGTGACGGTGTGGAAGTGTAGCGGTGACAGAGTGGAAGTGTAGCGGTGACGGAGTGGAAGTGTAGCGGTGACGGAGTAGAAGTGTAGCGGTGGTTGAGTGGAAGTGTAGCGGTGACGGAGTGGAAGTGTAGCAGTGATGGCAAGTGTAGCGGTGACGGTGTGGAAGTGTAGCGGTGACAGAGTGGAAGTGTAGCGGTGACGGAGAGGAAGTGTAGCGGTGACAGAGTGGAAGTGTAGCGGTGACAGAGTGGAAGTGTAGCAGTGATGGCGTGGAAGTGTAGCGGTGACGGAGTGGAAGTGTAGCGGTGACAGAGTAGAAGTGTAGCGGTGACGGAGTGGAAGTGTAGCGGTGACGGCGTGGAAGTATAGCAATGATGGAGTGGAAGTGTAGCGGTGACAGAGTGGAAGTGTAGTGGTGACGGAGTAGAAGTGTAGCGGTGGTTGAGTGGAAGTGTAGCGGTGACGGAGTGGAAGTGTAGCAGTGATGGCAAGCGTAGCGGTGATGGTGTGGAAGTGTAGCGGTGACAGAGTGGAAGTGTAGCGGTGACGGAGTGGAAGTGTAGCGGTGGTTGAGTGGAAGTGTAGCGGTGACGGAGTGGAAGTGTAGCGGTGACAGAGTGGAAGTGTAGCAGTGATGGCGTGGAAGTGTAGCGGTGACGGAGTGGAAGTGTAGCGGTGACAGAGTAGAAGTGTAGCGGTGACGGAGTGGAAGTGTAGCGGTGACGGCGTGGAAGTATAGCAATGATGGAGTGGAAGTGTAGCGGTGACAGAGTGGAAGTGTAGCGGTGACGGAGTAGAAGTGTAGCGGTGGTTGAGTGGAAGTGTAGCGGTGACGGAGTGGAAGTGTAGCAGTGATGGCAAGTGTAGCGGTGACGGTGTGGAAGTGTAGCGGTGACAGAGTGGAAGTGTAGCGGTGACGGAGTGGAAGTGTAGCGGTGACGGAGTAGAAGTGTAGCGGTGGTTGAGTGGAAGTGTAGCGGTGACGGAGTGGAAGTGTAGCAGTGATGGCAAGTGTAGCGGTGACGGTGTGGAAGTGTAGCGGTGACAGAGTGGAAGTGTAGCGGTGACGGAGAGGAAGTGTAGCGGTGACGGAGTGGAAGTGTAGCGGTGACAGAGTGGAAGTGTAGCGGTGACAGAGTGGAAGTGTAGCAGTGATGGCGTGGAAGTGTAGCGGTGACGGAGTGGAAGTGTAGCGGTGACAGAGTAGAAGTGTAGCGGTGACGGAGTGGAAGTGTAGCGGTGACGGCGTGGAAGTATAGCAATGATGGAGTGGAAGTGTAGCGGTGACAGAGTGGAAGTGTAGTGGTGACGGAGTAGAAGTGTAGCGGTGGTTGAGTGGAAGTGTAGCGGTGACGGAGTGGAAGTGTAGCAGTGATGGCAAGCGTAGCGGTGATGGTGTGGAAGTGTAGCGGTGACAGAGTGGAAGTGTAGCGGTGACGGAGTGGAAGTGTAGCGGTGGTTGAGTGGAAGTGTAGCGGTGACGGAGTGGAAGTGTAGCGGTGACAGAGTGGAAGTGTAGCAGTGATGGCGTGGAAGTGTAGCGGTGACGGAGTGGAAGTGTAGCGGTGACAGAGTAGAAGTGTAGCGGTGACGGAGTGGAAGTGTAGCGGTGACGGCGTGGAAGTATAGCAATGATGGAGTGGAAGTGTAGCGGTGACAGAGTGGAAGTGTAGCGGTGACGGAGTAGAAGTGTAGCGGTGGTTGAGTGGAAGTGTAGCGGTGACAGAGTGGAAGTGTAGCAGTGATGGCAAGTGTAGCGGTGACGGCGTGGAAGTGTAGCGGTGACAGCGTGGAAGTGTAGCGGTGACAGAGTGGAAGTGTAGCGGTGATGGAGTGGAAGTGTAGCGGTGATGGAGTGGAAGTGTAGTGGCGACGGAGTGGAAGTATAGCGGTGACGGCGTGGAAGTGTAGCGGTGATGGAGTGGAAGTATAGCGGTGACGGAGTGGAAGTGTAGCGGTGACGGCGTGGAAGTGTAGCGGTGACAGAGTGGAAGTGTAGCGGTGACACAGTAGAAGTGTAGCGGTGACGGAGTGGAAGTATAGCAATGATGGAGTGGAAGTGTAGCGGTGACGGAGTGGAAGTGTAGCGGTGACAGAGTGGAAGTGTAGCGGTGGTTGAGTGGAAGTGTAGCGGTGACGGCGTGGAAGTGTAGCGGTGACGGCGTGGAAGTGTAGCGGTGATGGAGTGGAAGTGTAGCGGTGACAGAGTGGAAGTGTAGCGGTGATGGAGTGGAAGTATAGCGGTGACAGAGTGGAAGTGTAGCGGTGGTTGAGTGGAAGTGTAGCGGTGACGGCGTGGAAGTGTAGCGGTGATGGAGTGGAAGTGTAGCGGTGACAGAGTGGAAGTATAGCGGTGACGGCGTGGAAGTGTAGTGGCGACGGAGTGGAAGTGTAGCGGTGATGGAGTGGAAGTGTAGCGGTGACGGAGTGACAGCTGCTCCTCAGCAGTGTGTCGCACGTCCTGCTTTAAGAGTCACAAATAAAGCCAGGGGCTCACTGCATTATTCATGCAGCGTGTTCCACGTGGCTTGTTTATCCTTTGTTGTTGTTGACTTGTACAGCCTGCAAGTACAGCCTGCAAGTCAAGCAGAGCTTTATTATTATTACTGCCAATTAAGTTTGCACATACAAGCAATTAGACTTGGTGGGATGCTCAGATAAAGCTTAAGACAGAAATAACTTTCCCAAAGCACAAAGACTGAGAAAGCCTAAAAATACATGAAAGAGTCTGTAAGAATCTGAGTATCTACATATTAGGACACATAACGGCAGCAAAGGCAGTTAGTGACTAATTTTGCGCTGCTTGCCAAAACACAAACACTAGCAGTAAAGAACAGCGATGAGTCCACATCCACAATACTACCCTTGTCTCACGATGTACCCTACCCTTCAGCGCCCAATCCCCCCCGACAGACCATGCATTTCCCCAACACACACCAGTACTGGTAATGTAAAGAGTCTCCCGTGAGGACGGCCTCTGCTGCAGCGAGATATTGGGGAGGGGGGGTGGGCGAGTCCACACGTGAGGAAGCAAGTCTCTTCCATCAGAGAGAATGTTCTATAGTCTCAGATGAGATGATGGCACCACCGCCCCCCCCCCCCACCCTGACCGTCTGGCGTGTTGTCTTAAAAGAGATTAACCACACCATTGTCTCGGCCAATAATGGAGGGTTGAAAGCGCCGCCGCCTCGCAGGGACCGGGTGGAAGCGCTCGGTGCTAATTCCGTCCCGCGGAGCGTGTTCTCCTTCTGTCGCCCTGAGCTCTCATTAGTGCGACAGAACGGCACAGGCAGATCGGATGGTGGCAGCCTGCTTTGGCTGAGACTGGAGCCGCAGACCTCTGAAGCCCAACAGCTGTAGCGGCTGGTGCGTCTCCACGTTCTGCAGCTGCCTTTCAGCCCTCGCGTCAGCCGGTGAAAAGCGGGTGAAACTGTTGTACATTATGTACACCTTCTCTTAACACAACAGGCTGCCCAGCGACCCGAGAAACACCACAACCACAGCTCCTTTAAATGGCGATGGAAACTGTTTTTCACCACCGCCCATTACCTGCTCCTGTGTTGGGACAACGGTCTGTGTTAAATTCAGAATTTGCTTTGTGGTGCTTTTATAGCATTATCATTCTGGTTCCTTTTTTGTTTTTTTTTTCCTCTCATTTAAATCCTTTTTCTGTCATTTTTATTCTTCTCTGTAAATCACAATGTGGTCTTTTTGTGTAAAATGTGTTACATGATTACAATTTGATGTGACAAAATTAGCCAAAAAGAGAAGGTAAATGACAGACACGTGACACAAAGGAGTCCTATGATATGATATGATATGATATGATGAAACACTTCTGCAACCTTTAGGCAACTGTTACCAATTACCTATCATTTGAAATCACATTTTATCCATCCATTCCATTATCCAAGCCGCTTATCCGAATTCGGGTCACGGGACACTGGAGCCTATCCCAGCAGTAATTGGGCGGCAGGCGGGGAGACACACTGGACAGGCCGCAAGTCCATCACAGGGCCGACATATTCACACCTAGGGACAATTTAGTAAAGCCGATTCACTACATGTCTTTGGACTGTGGGAAGAAACCGGAGCACCTGGAGGAAACCCATGCAGACACAGGGAGAAGAACATGCAAGCTCCACACAGAGGACGACCTGGGATGACCCCCAGGGTTGTCGAACCTAGGACCTTCTTGCTGTGAAGCGACTGCACTAACCACTGCGCCACCACCAGAAAATAATAATTAAGATTATCCCATTTGTATTGTGATGCATCATGACAATGACCAATGATGGTGGACAGCAGTTCAAACCCAACCGGCAGAATGGGGCAATGTTTAAAAGTAAGTGTTATTTCTCAGTATGCAAAGCAGAAAGTAGTTAAAATCAATAGTTGTTTTTACATAAAAAGGGATGTGGACCATCACACCAGTAGAAGTGTATACCTGTGATCATTAACCTGCAAAGAGCTAAAAGGAAGTGATGCAGAAATGACTAAGTAGTATGCACGAAGAACCATCATACTTTTTACTACTAATCGTATGCTAGATAGTACACATATGTAGTATTTAGTACACAGTATGTGATTTTGGCTAGTTGATTTGAATACTGTGAACCCCTGGGGAAATTCTGACTTGAACGGCTGAAAAAGTGAAACTTTCTCCTCTCCCAACAACTACAGGCAAGGTTACCCTCAGCAAGGATTCTCCGTGGCCTGCAATTGATGAATGCAATTGTGCTGGACAGCCCCAAGAGTACGTGAATTGCAAAAAGAAAAACCACGTTAAGTAAAAAATAAAACACCCTTTGTTTGGAGGATCAGTTGGACATTAAGGTGAAAAACTGCTAAGCTCTTATTTGCTATGAATTTGTCCTAGTTCTTCGGCCCCTTCTGGGCCACTAACATTTTACTGTTCCCATGGACGACAGCATTTCAGATTAGGTTCCGAACAAAAAGAGAAAGCCTGTCTCATGTGATGTCGGTATTCTTTCCATCCTCATGCTGGTACTGGGCTGTAGTACTTTTTGCCCTCCATGTGTATCTCCTACTAACTCCTTGGCCTTACCTTACCTTAGCATGCCCTTTGAGGTTGTCGAATGGGAAGTGCACTAACAGGCTAGCTGGTGTGCGGTGGGACATCTAAAATAGCCAGCCATGTAGAAGGAACATGCAAAGGGCACAAGCTGAGAGTACAGGCAGAGGGCAAGACAGTGAGGCCCAATGCTGCTTTCTCTGCCTGAGGAAAAAAGGAGAAAATAACATCTAGTCAGTCAGTTAGTTAGTGAGTCAGTCAGTCAGGTAGTCACTTAGTTAGCTCGACAAGTCAGCGGGTCAATCAGCCAGTTAGTCAATCAGCCAGTCAATCATTTAATTAGCTAGTCAGTCTGTTAGCTAGTGAGTCAGTCAGTCAGTCAAGAAGGCCCTCTACTCTGCAAGCTCCTGGGTTAGTTAGCACGTCAGTCATTTAGTTAGCTAATTGGAATAATGTTAGTCACTTAACTGAGTCGGTCAGTCAACTAGTCAGGTAGTCTGTAAGCCAGCAAGTCAATCCATATTTTAGTAATTTGGCTAAACAGCCAGCAAACCAGTTTATAAGGTAGTCAGTCGCTTCTTCAGGTACATTCAATCAGTCAGTGAATAGGTCAGTATGTTTTTGCTGGTCAGTAACCTGATCTGGTAGATAGTCAGAGAATGAGCTTGTAATCTGTAAATCAGTTAGTCAGAAAATAAATTAGAAGGTGAGTCAGTTAGACAGATAATCTTTCAATAACAGGGGGCCTGGGACTTGGAGGCGGGCAGCCTTTCAGTCCTGCCCTCTAGGAGCGAGAGGGGGTGGTAGGGACATGGGCTGGGGGCTAAAGCAATCGATCCCATCCTCCATCAGCCTCCTCATTCAACATGACATTTGTTGAGAGCCTCCTGAGCACAGGCGCTACAGCTGTACATGCCGATCCAAGTAAGATGTCCCCCTCCTGTTCCTCTCTGTCGCTTGCAGCCCTGCTATCAATACCTGGTCTCTGTACCTCCCCATCCCTCCCTCACCCTCAATCTTTTCCTCTGTCTTACAGCCACGAACAGGAAATAAAGTGTACATATATACAAATATGATGATAACAGCAGAAGTGGTGTCATTATTTCTATTCCTTTTTGTTGGTTGATATCATTATATTCTTTATAATGAGCTGGAACAAAAATAGATGTTTTCCAGATTAGTCACAAGGCAAAACTTCTGTTGTTAAAGCGCATACAGTGAGTATGACATTAATTTCTTCCATGAAGTGTGTTTTGAAGCGCCACACCAGTATGACTTTGTATTCTCTACATGTCCCGCTTACTCTCTCTCTCTCTCGCTCCTCACTGCAATGTCTCCAGACCTAGTTTTAACTGTAATTGCAAATAATTCTGTTTTTTTAACCTACTTTGAGTCACAGATAGGTGGGATTTAACTCGCTTGACAAATCCACCAAGATAATTTTGTGGGTGACAGGTGAGTTTTAAGCCACAGCAAAAGTTGCCAAATTGTCTGTCCTATACTTCCCTTAAAGCTGAAACCAGCTATTTCTCTGTTAATAAGGAATTATTTTATCGATTTGAAATGAGAGAACGATGACGAGGTGGTGATTCTGTTGGACAGGCAATCAATACTGCAGTAAAACAGCCTTCCAATATAGTTTGATGTAGGAGGCAGAGAGAAATAGGCCTGTTGCAACTGATTTTCTCGGACTACAATTACGGCATGGCAACTATTGTTGCATTATGTGCTGTCAGCTCACCAGTAATTAGTCAGTACCCTTGTAATGAAGAGATCCTTGGACCAAAGTGAATGCACGCGATCTAATGTGTTACAAACTACATCTAACTACATTTCCTCAATGTTCTACAGTAATACTCATTGTCTGTCCAGTACAGGTATCATGACATCAGCATCACAGTTCAATCTTTTTTCCTGCAGGAGTTTGTTTCCAACATGTGTGTGTTTGCCGCTGCACCAGAGTTCATATGACCCGATCAAAAACAGCTGTATGCAGAGACTGGAGAGCATCTCCAACCATGGTAAAGATGCCAATTAGTATTATGTAAACTGACTCCATGGTCCTGCAGCTGAAATGAGTTTTCTCCGTAGGGTGTCTGGGCTCAGCCTTAGAGATAGGGTGAGCAGCTCAGACATCCGGAGGGAGCTTGGAGTAGAGCTGCTGTTCCTTCGCATCGAAAGGAGCCAGTTGAGATGGTTCGGGCATCTGATTAGGATGTCTCCTGGGCGCCTTCCTTTGGAGGTTTACCAGGCACGACCAACTGGGAGGAGACCCCGGGGTAGACCCAGAATGCGCTGGAGGGACTACATGTCCAATCTGGCCTGGGAATGCCTTGGGATCCCCCAGGAGGAGCTGGAGGGCGTTGCTGGGAAGAGGGACATCTGGAGTGCCCTACTTCGCTTGCTGCCACTGCGACCTGACCCGGAAAAGCGGCTGATGAGATGAGATGAGATGAGATGAGATGAGATGAGATGAGATGAGATGACTCCATGGTCCAGATGGATAAAATAATGATATACTATTCATGGAGAAGGACCACAGATTTTGGCTAAAACTTTCTGGTTCTCACTTAATTCTCCTCTCTGGCAACTTCCACTCATCTGGTAGCTAAATAAGTCTAAAACAAATGCCAAGAACTTTACTTTTTGCAAATAAGACATGACAAGAGCTGATTGTTTCATATTCCCCACCCTTCTGGCCATTTTCTAAGCTAATGCCTCTTTAGTAGTGCCTCCTTGCTTGGTCTTCTCCCCTTCTTCACCTTACTCACTCGTCCACCTCTGCCCTGAACCCCAGTAAGTGGCCCGCGGGCCAGGTCCAGCCTATGAAAGCCAAATGTCTGGCGCGCGCCTACCCATTGGCACTAACGCACCGGTCATAACATGTGAAATAAAGTGCGTGCTGCTCTACTTTATTTTGACCTCACCCCACACCGTACACTTGACCTATGCCGTAGAGTGCGCATAGACGTAAGACGTATTCCGTGCTCTCTACGGTCCTTGACTAGACAGAGCCACTCACCAGCTAAGTCACACAATCAAATAACTGTCCTAAACCAACAACATGGCCTGCGCGAAAAAGCGGAAAGTCGACCAGGAAACCATCAGTTCAGATCTGATTGGACTAATCAATTTTGTTTTATTTTACCGGACTATGTCAATGGCAAACTGACACACTTGATAAACATGCAGACCGTAGTGGTCTGCAAAGCAGACAATCTCAAGTGGCACTTCAACACTATGTACGCTGCCAGTTTTAATGCCAACTACCCTACAAAATCAGATCACTGCAAACAAAAAATAGGAAATTGGCCTGGCGGCCCTTCCAGGGTGTCTCCCTGCCTGCCGCCCAATGACTGCTGGGATAGGCTCCAGTATCCCCGCGACCCTGACAGCAGGATAAGTGGATTGGATAGTGGATGGATAGATGGATGATAACATACAACAAGCACTCCGTTTCTACTATCTGTAAATCAACACAGGCACAAGAGAGTGCAACAGCTGCATCATTGCATGTTTCATGAAACCTTGTTAAAGCTACAAAGCCATTCACTAATGCTGAGTTGATTAAAATGTGTGCAACTGATGTGGTTGGCAAAGTTTTAAATCATGATGAGAAAAACAAGAAAACGGTTGTGGAGCTATTAAACCAGGTCCCATTGTCAGCTAACATGGCAGCAAGAAGGGTCGAACTTTTAGCGGAGGAGTGTTTTTCCAATCCACTCGCGAATTTGTAGAAAGCAGATGCCATATCACTAGCCATAGACTCGTCCTGTGACCGAACCGATATGGAACAGCTATCTGTGTTCGCAAGATTTTTTTGATGGGAAGACCTTTCGGGAACAGCTACTTTGTTTGCTTACTCTGCCTGGGTGCACAACTGGGGAAATCATCTTTAATGAATCAACAGTTCTTTGAGAAGAATGGCTTGGATGTGAGCAAAATTGTGCCCGTTGTCACTGATGGCGCTCCATCAATGGTGGGACAACACAAGGGCTTGGTAAGCAGGCTTGCCGCTGTTAACCCAGCACTCTTAGCATGTAATTGCATTATTCACAAATCAGTGTTGTGCGCTAAACTATGTGGGGAAATGAAAGAGGCGATGGATACTGTGACGAGACTGGTATATTTTGTTCACAAGAGTTCTAGTCTGCAACATCGCCTTTTCAGAGCGTTGCTGGAGGACATGTCAGCGGAACACAAGGATCTTTTGCTGCATAATGATGTTCACTGGCTGAGCAAAGGCTGTGTGTTGGAAAGAGTGTGTGACCTGAGCGATGAGCTTGTGTCATTTTTATCCAGACTGCGGAGCCAAAAAGCCGAAGAATATCATAGGTTTTTAAGTGACAATAAGGTGATGGCATGTGTTGTTTTGTGTGTGTGACATGTCTCATCTAAATCACCTTAATCTGCAATTACAAGGCAAGAACCACACTGTTGCAGACATGGACGAGACAGTTGAAGCTTTCCGGTCAAAGCTAAACCTTTTGGAGAGACATTCATGGGAGAAAGTTGCACTTTCCACAGCTGCAGGAGCATTGTAAGAAGAAGGGAATGTCAGAGGATCCAGCGATGAAAGATTTCGTGATGAGCCTGGCAGAAAACTTCAAGGAACTATCTGTAAGCTCCGCTAAACTCCCAGGGGACACCCTCCTCTTCCTGAGACAGCCGCTCTGTGTTTTGGCTGATGGCCAGTGGACTGCAGAGGGCAAAAGGCTGGTACCTTCCATAGACGAGGTAACTCCTCAGATGAAGGTGTTGGAGGTCGGGAACATCTGATTCGCTCAAAGCACAACATAAGGACGTTGGGGTGAGTGACTTTTGGATCAACGTGGTTCCCCAAGCTCGATTCAAAAACATGAGAGCTATTACAATGCTCCTACTCACAATTTTCCCCTCCACGTACACATGCGAGTCATCGTTTTCTTCAATGAACTCGATCAAGAACCAGGAAACAAACGCACTCTCCAATGCACATCTTGGCCAGTGCCTCAGGCTTGCCACAACAGAATACAGGCCTGACATCAGAAGGATCGCCTCATCCTGTCGCTCTCACTTCTCTCTGATTGGTGAATGAACATCCATTTATTGTTGTCTATTTGTCCATAATTAAATGGTTGGTTTTGGACTTTCTTTCAAGAGTGAACTTTTTTCTTGAGTGACCCTCAACACAGGCTTTAAGAATCCAAGGCCTAAATTATTACTACTACCACTACTACTACTACTACTACTACCACCACCGTCACCACCATCACCACTACTGCTACTACTATTACTACTACTACTACCACCACCACCATCAACACCACTACTACTACAACACCACTACTACTACTGCTACTACTACCACCACCACCACCAACACCACCACTACTACTACTACTAATAATGATAATAATAATAAAAATAATCATAATAGCAGCAACAACATCTGCACATAAAACAACCCTTGCTAGTGCAATGGAAACCCCCCCCCCACTCCCACCCCAGACGTTTTGGCCCTTGGCTTGGCATACATGACATGATTTGACCCCTGGGAAAAACTAATTGGAGAACGCTTAGGGTAATCCAGCCTGAACAATACAGGACTGCCGAGGATATTGATTCACTTCACCCCCCCCCCCACACACACACATCTTTGCCCCACCTGTGTTTGTCAGCCATATGGGTGCCGCTGGTGGAAGGGGGGGGGGGGAAACGCATAGAAGGGCCTGCAGCTGAAAGGGGACCTGTGAACAGGAGAGGTGCCACATAGTGTAAATCTGTAGGCTATGTGTGTGTGTCTATATTTAAGCATCCTCATGGGAGTGTGTGAGTGCTCACAGTCATTCATGAATGTGTAAGTTGTGTGATAAAACAGTGTTTAGCAGAGTTTGTGGGTTGGGGGTGGGTGGCAACATCACATCTTGTCGAGGAGGCCCCGAAATTGGAATGTGGGAGCGGGGCGTCTTAACAAAGTGTGGCGGGGGCAATCATGGGGGGGGGGATGCGGTCAGCTCAATCCTGCCAGTTTATCTCTGTGACTAAATATCTTTTTTCCCCCTCCCCTCCTCCTTCTTTCTGTCCGTCACCCTCCCTTCTTTCCTCCCAAGTCCTCTGTCTCTAGCTTACCCTGTTTGGCTTCCTCTCTGTTCTCCCCCTCCCCCTTCTCTCTATCTCTTTCTCATTTTCTCTCCCTCTCTTGGATGCCCCTAGTGCTCATCACATCCTCTGCTCCAGCGATTGCTTCGGCTTTCATTTATTTTCCTGTCTACCCCCTATCGGTGACATTGCTATTCTTAGACCCTCTCCGTTTTGTGTGTGTGTGTGTGTGTGTGTGTGTGTGTGTGTGTGTGTGTGTGTGTGTGTGTGTGTTTGTTGTGGGACGCTAACCTGCTTTCCCAGTCAATGCTATGCCAACTTAATTTCCACCATCTCCTTCCTCCATCAGCTCTGGCAGCTGACAGGGCGTGTCTGGCAGCTGACAGGGCGTGTCTGGCAGCTGACAGGGCGTGTCTGGCAGCTGACAGGGCGTGTCTGGCAGTAACACCTGTTCAGGTGACCCCCTCCCACCCCCACCAAAGTGTGCTACAGTCTACTACTGCTACTTTCGGCTGCTCCCGTTAGGGGTCGCCACAGCGGATCATCCGACCAAAGTGTGCTACAGTGTGCTTTGTAAATACCGAGAGGGGGTGGGGGAGGCTGGTAGTAGAAAGAGAGAATGTTGGGCGTCCCTACAGACAATCGGCCGTGTCTGCGGGTGGGAAGTCAGATGTGGGTATGTGTCCTGGTCGCTGCACTAGCGCCTCCTTGTGTCGGTCGAGTGCCTGTTCGGGGGGGAAGGGGGAACTGGGGGGAATAGCGTGATCCTCCCATGCACTACGTCCCCCTGGCGAAACACCTCGCTGTCAGGTGAAAAGAGGCGGCTGGCGACTCCACATGTATTGGAGGAGGCATGTGGTAGTCTGCAGCCCTCCCTGAATCGGCTGGGGGGTGGAGCAGCAACCAGGACGGCTCGGAAGAGTGGGGTAATTGGCCAAGTACAATTGGGGAGAAAAGGGAGGGGGGATCCAAGGGGGGGGGGAAGAAAGAGAGATGATAGGCAGAAGTGTATGAAGGAATTTGAGTGTTGATTGGCACTTATAGCTCAGGTGGAGAAGTGGCCACCTCAGGGTGTGCGGAAAAAGAGTCATTTAGCTTGCATGCTTGAGGGATTATCCTCTGTTAATACAGAGGGGGGATCACCTTCCAGCTGACAAGGGCAATGGTGAGAAATAAAGGCGTGGATCTGGGCTGTGTCTTGACTGACAAATTACCTGCATGTGGGGTCAAAAGCCAAGGTTAAGACCGAGACAACTTCCATAGTTTGAGAGTGAATCCAAGACCAGAGCCAGGCGGGGATTTCAGGACTCATTGGAAAAGTGCAGCGGTCAGCCCATGTGAAAGTAGGCTACAGTAAAGCCATAGAAAATCTGAAAGGACTATTGTCACATAACTATTATAAAATGACAGCCACGTGTACCACCGCGTTTCTATAGTAATTCTATAGGAACCCTTCAGGAAGATGTCTGGCTTCTATTGTGGTCATCTAAGTGAGAAGAGACAATAGCACATTAGCTTCTAGGCAGCTGGCCCATGTCATCTAACCTGAGCTACAGAGCGATGGATCCGTGCTAATGTTTGTTCCATAAATGAACAAAGTATAGGCTGAACTTTTCAAAATTCAAGACTCGATCACTGTGGGTATTTTGTTGACATCCCCTCTACTGTGATTCACAGAGTTCACTTGTCACCCTGCTTGGCAAAACCCAAGTAGCGCTGAGAAAAACTCAAGTTTCTCTTGAAATGGCCACTGCAAATAGATCTGGCTCGAATTGATTATTTCAGTGTTCTCCAATTAAAGATACCCACACATGCCATTCATTTTCCTCTTTGGGAATTTTGTGTAAACCGCTCGGGTATCACACAACTACAGACTGTAGCCATGTCTGAGCTAATGGCTCTTTAATGACCTAGTTAGCATTCACTTATAGCCTATCGTAATCAGCTTGTTAGTAGTATACCAGAAACTAGCAGGTGACGGACAACCTGAGAGCACGGACAGGTACAACCAAGGATTCGTATCAAAATTTGTGATGTAAAAAAAGCGTCACCATTTTTACCCATTTCAAAGTCATCAATCTACATCGGTTTTGGCGGAGAGCTTGACTGTACTTTGGGATCTTGGACCTGTTTGTGCTACATCCTGTCTTCCCTTGGTCACAGAAGCCTCCTCCTGGAGATTTAAGATATCCTTTGCGCTGTTCTTGTTCATAGTTGTTTTTGCATGATTCATTCTGACTATGACTAATCTGCATCACTCGCACCACTTCTCTCTTCTTCTTTCTCCCTCTGTGTGAATGCTGTGTGTGAGTCTGCCTCCTGTGTGCATGTAGAGTCTATTCTCTCTGCAGGACTCCATTGAGCAGAGATAGATTTGTGGTACGTGGTCCCGCCGGCTCTTGATGGATTTGTAGAGTCGACTGACGTTGTCTTGCAGGATCACAGATTCACCCCATATGCTTTGCACTCTCCCCGTACAATTTCAGATTACCCTATATATTTAAATTCGCTTTGCTATGTTCTATGTATAAACTATATTCTACATTACCTTGCTCTATATGCAATCTCTGCATGGACATTATACTTTTGCCCCTTTTGCGTATTCTACACATTTGCATGTGTGTCCATCCTGGAAGAAGAATCCCTCCTCTTTTGCTCTTCCTGAGGTTTCTTCCATGTTTTTCCTGATGGGATTTTTTGTGCGTGTGGATTTCCTCGCCCTTTTTCTCCCCAATGGTACTTGGCCAATTGCCCCATTCTTCAGAGCCGTCCCCGATACATGTGGAGTCACCAGGCGCTTCTTTTCACCTGACAGTGAGGAGTTTCGCCAGGGGGACGTGCGCGTGGGAGAATCACGCCACTCCCCCCAGCCCCCCCCCCAAGCAGGCGCCCGACCCGTAAGACGCCCGACCAAGCCGGAAGTAATCCCCGCGTTGGTAGGCAACGGAATAGACCGCTAGGCTACCCGGATGCCCATGATGGAAGTTTTTCTCGTGGAGTTTTTCCTCATCTGAGTCGAGGGTCTAGGGGTCGTGGGTGTTGTAAATTGGACTGATTGTAAAGCCTGTTGGGGCTACTTTGTGATTTTGGGCTGTACAAATAAACGTGACTACAATATTTAAAAAAAAAATTACACGAAACCCCTGAGTTTTGATTTTTAATCACACAAATGATACAGCCCAATTTTG
This sequence comes from Lampris incognitus, assembly GCF_029633865.1. Taxonomy (NCBI): domain Eukaryota; kingdom Metazoa; phylum Chordata; class Actinopteri; order Lampriformes; family Lampridae; genus Lampris; species Lampris incognitus. The sequence continues at coordinate 38,711,167 of NC_079226.1, forward strand.
ACACGATTTTTCCAGCACCGGGGCCGATTATGAACGGGCGTCTTTACGCCGTGTAGTGTGACATAATCTAAGATCAGCAACGTGACGTCAGCGACGCCCCACGACAGCCCGGCGAAAAGACTCGCGCGTCAGAACTTTCTGTATTTTCCGCTCTAGGCCGACATCTCCCACGACGTGTTTCGGTCACGTGGTTTGTGTCGCTATGACCGCCATCTTGGGGACCGCGGTCCCCGCGAAGTTGGAAAGACTGTCCAGAATCGCTCACTTAACCGCGGAGAAGAAGCAGCGTTATCTGCAACAAAAAAAAATCGAGTTTTTAGAATTGGATCTTTATCTTCTATCCAAAGACCAATTAACCCCACTTCAGTCTGCCATAGAGCTTCCTAATGTTACGTTTCACGATGTTTACGTGAACCCCGTCCACAATCCCTCGCCATACTCAGCCGAAGCCCTGAAAGCCTTCAGAAGCACTGAAGCCTACCGCTACGTCACCGCAGGATGGGTGAAGGACGCCAAAATGAATCATGTAAAAACGACAAGACTGCTCGTCTTTACAGGAAGGGTAAGTGACAGTCTGTTGATAAATGTCATATTAGCATCAGTGCACAGGACACAGCTATGAAGCTAGCTAGCCTTGCGACAAGACTGTCTTGTTACAAGGCGGTAGCTAGGCCAGCTAGCTAGCTAACGTTAGCTACTTACCCGAAACAAAGTGCTCACAGCATAGCCTGGAGTGTTCGGTGGGAATCCAGTGGTCCCTTTGGATCGCTGCGATCCATTTCTTTCGACGATCATGTTTTTTTGGGGATTCCGTAAAACTGCAATCCATTTGTTTGCGACTTTTTGTGGTGACAACAGATCGAAGGCATCTTGGCATCCGTTGGTCCTCAAGATGGCGGTGTGACGCGCCACTCAAATGACGTGAAGCCCATGAATAGGACCAATAGGATGACAGAGTGCTGTCTGGTGCCCGTATGTAACCATGGCAAAGAGAACGCGACGCTGCTGTCGCTTCTTCAGGTCAAACAACGAATCCAAGGAAAGGTTCGATGAGCGGTGGCGACAACTGCCCTGTCGCTCCTTCCTCGAGGGAGTAATGATGATACAAATATTAAACTTTATTCATTTCGCACCTTTCTAAACAATGTTACAAGGTGCCTTACACCAGTGTTTCTCAACCGGGGGTCCGCGGACCCCTAGTGGTCCGTGGTGTAATTGCAAGGGGTCCGTGAAAATAAAATATCTTTAAAAAAAAGATCCTATGACATTTATAGAAATAGGATTATTTTACTCAAATGTGACTGAGACCTTTATCTACCTAAACTATAAAGGGTAACAGGACTTTTTTCTCTAATTACATCTGTTTCACAAGTGTAATTTATTGTATTTTAATAAGAGATCTCGCTCCCGTTTGCATTGTTAAAAGTTACTCCATAAAAATTCTGTTGTTACATATATCTGAAAGTTACTGAATACATATTCTGTTTTGTTACATATATCTGAAAGTTACTGCATAAGAATTCTGTTTTGTAACTATATCTAAGTTAAAACTGAAAGCTCTTATTTTTGCCCCAAAGAGTGAATAAATGCTATAATGCAATTTAAAATGCAGTTTCTACTGTTTCTATCAAATTGCAACCCCCCTCCCCCAAGATCAGGTGGAGGGGTCCTCAGGGTAGATCAAAAATACGCAGGGGGTCCAGGACCCCAAAAAGGTTGAGAACCACTGCCTTACACGACAGGATAAAGTAATGCACATGGTGAAGACAAAACAACAAAATACAACACAAATATAGGACACAACGCCAGATCCGCTCCACAGAACAAGGTGAAACGCAGTCACGACAGCATAATTAAAACCAAGAGAATTACAGCCGATAAAACAAGGATTACGCTGGAACAATTAAAATAAGGTGATGAAAGAAAAATAGGAAAATACTAAAGAATTACATATGTAAAATTATAAAAGTTTAAGATATAAACAATATAAAAAACAAACAAATAAATAAAATTTGGGCAACAATGGATTTACTATAAAAAAACCCTTCGTGTAAAAGTACGTTTTAATAAGTGATTTAAAAGAAGGCAGTGAGTTTGGGTGGGTGGGTGGGGGGGTGGGGGGGTCCACAGCTGTGGGGCCCTTACAGAAAACGCCCGGTCGCCTTTAGTAACGAGGCTGGCTGAGGGAACAGTTCAACAGGACCTGCCTGAGGAGCCCGGGGCTGCGATCAGGCCCATGGGGTGTGAGTAAATCAGTGATATAGTATGTAGGAGCGAGGCCATGTAGGGCTTTAAAAGTAATTAGTAAAAGATTAAAATCAACCCTATACATAACAGGTAGCCAGTGAAGCATTGCAAGAATGGGAGTGATGTGGTCATGTGTGTTGGAATTTGTTGACAGTCTGGCAACTGAGTGTTGGATGAGCTGGAGGCGGGAGATGGACTTTTGACCGAGCCATGAATACAGGGAGTTACAATGAGTACAATACAGGAAGTACCATGACAGAGTAAAAAGATATAAATGTTGGCAAGAAATAGCGGAGGCATTTCAGCAACCTGGTGAGTAGCTGGTTATGCTATGCTAGGTTATCATTTCCCAGCAGCACTAGCTGCAACAGCGTCCACAATCTTTTTTCTTTGTTTTCACAACAAAAGACTGCGCCAACATCATACATAGCGGTTCTGTTGCCATGATTGACAATTTCTTGAACTTCCTCCCCAGCGATCAATGAACTCACACTAGCTCGTGAAAGGCAGCATACCATGATTTTTTGGTCGAGGTCATACTTGTAGTGGTGCCAGTCACCCGGCCAAGATACGGCAAGAATTTATGGCACTATGATGCCTAATCTGACATGGTGACCATCATGAAAGGCAAAAATATCGTGTCATCTAATCAGACGACATGAATTCAGCCAGATTTTGACACAATTTTGTCATCACCGACAAATTTCCAGTGTCGGGCCTGATCATGAACATCGGGAATGATGAACGGGCGTCTTTACCCCGTGTAGTGTCACATAATGGAAGTACAGCGATGTGGCATCTGGGACACCCCAAGACACCCCAACGAAAATTCCAGCATGGCAGAATTTTTTCACATTGACCAATAGGATGACAAAGTGCTCTCTGGTACTCATATGTAAACATGGCAAAGAGAAAGAGGGATGCTGCTGTTGCTGCTGTCAGGTGGAACAAAGAAAACGAGGAAAGGTTCATTGAGCAGTGGACAATACCCCTGCCTTTTGACGTTTCCTCGAGGGAGTAGGTAATATAACAGAGTCAGAAAAGATCAATTTTGACAAGAATCGATTCTGAGCCCTTTCTTGTTTGCAATGGTGATAAGACAGGTTGATGGACGAGATCAGGCAGGAGTCTACATGGACTATGATGTTTGCGGATGACATTGTGATCTGTAGTGAGAGTAGGGAGCAGGTTGAGGAGAGCTTGGAGAGGTGGAGGTATGCACTGGAGAGAAGAGGAATGAAAGTCACTAGTAGCAAGACGTAATACATATGCGGGAATGAGAGGGAGGACAGCGGAATGGTGAGGATGCAAGGAGTAGAGGTGACGAAGGCGTACGAGTTTAAATACTTGGGGTCAACTGTTCAAAGTAACGGAGTGTGGAAGAGAGGTGAAGAAGAGAGTGCAGGCAGGGTGGAGTGGGTGAAGAAGAGTATCAGGAATGATTTGTGACAGAAGGGTACCAGCAAGAGTTAAAGGGAAGGTTTACAAGATGGTAGGGAGACCAGCTATGTTATATGGTTTGGAGACAGTGGCACGGATGAAAAGACAGGAGGTGGAACTGGAGGAGGCAGAGTTGAAGATGATAAGATTTTCACTGGTAGGGACGAAGAAGCACATGATTAGGAATGAGTATATTAGAGGGACCGCTCAGGTTGGATGGTTTGGAGACAAAGCAAGAGAGCCAAGATTGAGACGGTTTGGACATGTGTGGAGGAGAGATGCTGGGTATATTGGGAGAAGGATGCTGAATATGGAGCTGCCAGGGAAGAGGAAACAAGGAAGGCCAAAGAGGAGGTTTATGGATGTGGTGAGAGAGGACATGCAGGTGGCTGGTGTGACAGAGGAAGATGCAGAGGACAGGAAGAGATGGAAACAGATGTTCTGCTGGAGCGACCCCTAACGGGAGCAGCCAAAAATAGTTCACCAAAGCCTTTTCAGATGCAAAGAGTCTTTGGAGGAAGAATAACTGACAAAAAATAAATAAAAATGAGAACATAAAGTTACACAGGCAGCTCCAGACATTGAAGAAGTGTGCCAGAGAGGGACAGAAGACTAAAAAAAAGTTATCTCGCACATCAGGATGTGACCACTTTGAAGAATCGAACGGCACTTCTTACTCGATCAGCAGCTGTTCACACATGCAAATCTCCAACTTCTATCTTCTTCTTTCTCCTCCCTCTCTCCTTATCTGATCTAGGAGAGGAGGGGGACATAGGCCTTGCTCTAGCTACATCCACCTGGCATGCACATCCACTCGCTCGGCCTCTCTGCTCCTCACACACAGCCCGAAGTTCATTCAGTTTGAGCCAAATCCGAGGCTGGGCATCGTCTGTTAGTTACTATTAGAGTCATTTGCATGTATCTCTGCTCAGGAAGCCCACCAGACACAGGCTGATGCAAATCAATGGAAACAGGCATGACATGTGAGGACAGGATTGTGGGGGAGCGAGATGGGCACGATGGGAATATGGAAAGTAAAAGCATGGCCCAAAGCCAAGAGCAGGCGGACATGCATTTAATGAATGCCATTAGATCAGAGTACAGGGTTTGTCCTTCATTATAGACTCTCCTCACAGACATGGCACAATTACAGATATAAACACAACTGATGAGTATACTTAATTTACACGCACATTGTATGGTACACCATTTCGTACTCTTATTCTAAAACCTTCCATCATTCCATGGTTTTTAAGCATGGATAGTCTCTTTGGGAATTGAACTCCAAGCCTTGGCATCATTGCCACAGTTGACACACCGACTTACAAGGCAACGTTAATACTAAGATGCAACTATTAAGACAAAAAGAAATTAGAAAATCATCAACCATATAATTATAACCATATTAGGCAGTTTTTGTGTTTCCATCATGAATGATCAACGCTGAAAGGGCCAAGCCACATAATTTAAACACAATAGAAGAAGAAAGCAAGAAAGCCACTTTATTTTTGTCATTGTACAGGTTACAATGAAATTTGTGTTCTGCATTTAAACCATATTATTGTGTAGGAGCAGTGGGCAGCTGCAGCACCCGGGGACCAACTCCAGTTCTTCTTTCCATTGCCTTGCTCAGGGGCACAGGCAGGAGTATTAACCCTAACATGCATGTCTTTTTGATACTGGGAGGAAACCGGAGCACCCGGAGGAAACCCACGCAGACACGGGGAGAACATGCAAACTCCACACGGAGAGGACCTGGGACGCCCTGGGGTCCGAACCCAGGACCTTCTTGCTGTGAGGCAACAGTGCTAACCACCATGGCCACCATGCCATAGTAAATACAAAACTTTTTTACAATGGGAAAGTTAACGTCTAGATAAAGAGATTAGGTTCTCCGGAGAAGTAGAAACAGGACATTCAGATTTCTCTAAAGCAAGTAATCTTAAACACTAACCTGCATGTTTGGGCGTGGATGTATGAGACATGAGTAGCTGGGGATAGCCGTGAGAAGGGCCCAGTGTGCATCCAGAGTCACCACCGCACACCGCCATGGTGCCCTCCACTGGCTCGCCTTCTGGCACGGTGTCAGACCCTGCCCCATGAAGATGCCCCGACTGCTGCGACATGGTGTTTTGTCACCATCCAGTCATACCATTTAGTTTATAGCTCAAAAAACACATTTAAGTGTTTGGTGCCTCTTTCAGGTGTTTCAGCCACCTTGCTGTGCAACAATGCACAGATCCGAGAATGATCGCTTAACTCAAACAAGACCAACACTATAAAGAAACTGACCCAGGCATCCAGGTAGCGTAGCGGTCTATTCCGTTGCCTACAAACACGGGGATCGCCGGTTCGAATCCCTGTGTTACCTCCGGCTTGGTCGGACGTCCCTACAGACACAATTGGCTGTGTCTGCGGGTGAGAAGCCGGATGTGGGTATGTGTCCTTGTCGCTGCACTAGCGCCTCCTCTGGTCAGTTGGGGCGCCTGTTCAGGGGGGAGGGGGAACTGGGGGGCATAGCGTGATCCTCCCACATGCTACATCCCCCTGGCAAAACTCCTCACTGTCAGGTGAAAAGAAGTGGCTGGTGACCACATGTATGGGAGGAGGCATGTGGTAGTCTGCAGCCCTCCCCGGATCAACAGAGGGGGTGGAGCAGTGTCCGGGACGGCTCGGAAGAGTGGGGTAATTGGCTGGGTACACTTGGGGAGAAAAAGAGGGGAAAAAGTCCAAAAGAAAGAAAGAAAGAAACCGACCCAGGACACTTGCAGGTTTTTCTATTTTGCGAAACTGTTGGTTTTGCTTTTTGAGAGCTGTTGTAAACCCTTTAAATTTGTTTTCTTCCTATTTCTAATTGAACTTAGACACCCTGCTTTCTTAATTAATTCTTAATTCAAATTCCTTGTATGTGCAAACCGACTTGACTAATAAAACATCTTGATTCTCTCCTCTCTCTCTCTCCCCCCGATGCACATACAGCACATTTCCTATCGTCAATATTCATGTCAGCCTTTTTCAGCCTGAGGAAGCAAAGGAGAGGAAAATGCACCGGCATAAATACTTAATATGACCACAGAGATGTGAATGAACATGTACATCAGTGAGCGCCTCATGCTCCCAGCTGTGTTAATGCTTATTACACACACACGACCGGGATCTTAGCTAACCGCCTCGACCGCATTGACACCGGCCCCGTGTCTCCAAACTCGCCTTAACCACTGATGGGGAAGTGTACAGTAATAGTGGCAGATGCAGAAGTGAGAACGGCGACCCGAGTCAGGGCGTGTTTATGAGCATGGATTTCACATTAAGGTACAGCACGTTGATTTAATAGATTTATTCTACATTTTCTGGCACTCGCTGAGTCTCCCAAGGCTGGCAGGTCAGCTGCCTGTGCAGCAGTGTGTATGTTGTGTGTGAGTTATTTTATTTTGGCTTATTTGATACAATACTGTCGTGGTTGCAATGTTTTGAGTCTGCTTGCTGCTGCACCATAGTTTTCCTACGAACGTTATGAAAACAACTTCATCAAATCTAAACTAACCTTGTTTTATCTTGTCATTACACTGCATGCAAAAATGTCTTTTCGACTGTGTGGGCAAAGGATCAGTAACAAAACAAAACATCAACTGAACTGGAGCAGGTTCAACATAGTCAGGGTTCAGCTTCACAAAACCTAACAAATGCCATCAAGGATAACTGGTATCACAAGGGTGGTTAACAGCTATCTCTGTCAACCCACGTTCCAATATCCAGGCTAGGATTAATCCCTGTTTGTGTGCACATAGAACGCTTGATGTTGTTGTACAACAGCTGATCATGTAAAGCATGAAGAGGTCTCTGGCAACGTATTTCACGGCAGAGGAACAACAAATGAATAACAGGGAAATATGAAGACTATATCATGGCAAAACACAACACCGTCGCTGTTGCCAACACCAATTGTGTAAATTCGTAGGTTAAGTTTGATTATCACTGCCCTGTTATTTAAGGAACACTGATCATATTTAATCATCATCATCCTTCGACCGCAGTCAAGCAAAAGTCAACAAGTCAACAAGCATCATAATTAACAGCTAAAAATATTATCTTCACTTGCAATAATATGTGTAATGTATTGACTCTAACAAATGGTTTGTAGGCTAAGCTAACTTGTCTTTGGGATTCTTTGGCTGATCAAGCAAATCAAGACTAAATGTAAAAATATCAGCCAAAGTGGTAAGTCCTGCCCTTATTCTATACGTGTTTTGACTGTATGCATACTGTAAAACAAATTGAGAGCTGATGTGATTTGCAGCAAACTGAAAAAGTGTGAACTGAAAAGGGCAGGAGGAACATCCTCCAGCAGAGGAATTGGCCCTCTCTAATAATGAGGGGTGGTCTATCATAGTGGGGTTCCAGAGAGGTTGCTGCTCTGACCCTGCTGCTGGCAGCTTCAAGCAAAACTCTTAGATACGGGCTATGTGTATGTGCTTTCCAACTATGATGTAAGTACATATGGCTGAGTCTTACCTGCAGTTTTGAGAGAATGAATGAAAGTCTGATATTGTTGGAGCCAGCACACGAAATCATGAAGCCCGACACAAAAGTACTACCAAAGCAAGCAGAGTACAAGAATCACAAGCTTTCATAGATTATGTCATTAATACACTATCATGTTCTGTTTTTAGGTTGGAGATATACCTGATTCTAACTACATGTTCGCATGTGCATGATGGCTGCCTCATATATACTGTGACCATTTGGAGTGTACGTACTCAGAAATTAATGCTACGCATCCGCAAAATGCAATACACCATTCATGGCCCATGAGTTTCTAGTTTTTCTGCAATAAGGTTGATGAGATCATAAACAAAATTAGTTCTTCAACTCCAGCTACTCCTACAGATCCTGGCTTACCAAATTCACCTCTATACAATGAGTCACTGATAGTTCCCGTTATTACAGCTTTTGAGACTATCTCTCTTGATACGTTGACTAAGCTCATTTCAGCTTCTAAACCAACTACTTGCCAACTTGACCCTTTACCAGCAAAACTTTTTTAAAACCTCTGGCCTTTCCTGGGACCTACAATGTTGTTAATTTATCACTTACAACTGACACTGTTCCCAGCAGTTTTAAGATAGGTGTGGTCAAACCTCTACCTAAGAAACTGTACCTCAATCCAGGGTCTCTTAATAACTATCGACCAGTCTCTAATCTTCCATTCTTTTCTTCATATAGGGGAAAACTATATGAACCTTCTCAGTCAGCTTTAAGGGGCTATCACTCCACTGAAACTGCTCTGACCAGAGTGGTGAATGATCTTCTACTAGCTATGGACTGATTCCACCTCTGTGCTTCTGCTACTGGACCTCAGTACAGCCTTTGACAACACTGAGCACTGTATACTATTAGACAGAATAACTTTTAATTTTGGTGTCTCTGGGTTTGCTCTCTCTTGGCTTTAGTCCTACTTATCTGGAAGAACACATTGTGGCTGCTATAATTATATTAGTGTCTGCCATAATTTTATTCCATGAAACTTCTCAGATATTAAATATGGCATACCTCAGGGCTCGATTCTTGGCCGTCTAATATTCCCTCCATATATATTTATGTATTTAATATTCTCTCTTTATATTTCACCTCTTAGCTAAATTATATACAGCCATGGAATAAATTGATGATCCTCAGCTGTATGTGCCTATAAGGGCTGATGATCACACTCAAATTACCAAATTAGAGGCCTGCTTGGCTGCTGTTAAAAATTGGATGTCACTAAATTTCCTGCTTTTAAATTCGGTTAAAACTGGGTTGCTTGTCGTTGGTTCTGCTAGACACAAACACCAATTGATCAAGTAATTTGTGGCAGCCAAAAATCTTGGTGTTACGTTTGATCCCAGCCATTCCTTTGGTATGCACATTAAAGAAATCATGAAGACTGCCCTTTTTTCACTCACATAGCTAAAATTTAGTCTTTCCTGTCTATGGCTGACAGAGATCCTGATGCATTTGTTTCATCCAGACTTGATTAATGTAATGTTTTGTTTTCAGGTCTGCCACATGTTTGTACTAAAAGTCTTCAGATGGTTCAAAATGCTGCAGCTAGAATCCAAACTAAAACTAGAAAATTTGACCATATGACACCAATTCTTGCCTCCCTTAATTGGTTTCCTATCTATGTTAGATCAGACTTCAAGGTGCTTCTGCTGACTTATAAAATCTTAATAGGCTTGCTCCATCATACCTATCTGATCTTAAACCGTACAGTCCATCTCAACCTCTCCATTCCCAAAATACAGAGCTCCTGTGTGTACCCAAAGTTAAAGAGAAGTTAGCTGGTGGCAGGGCCTTTTCCTATCGTACATTAATTTTAAAAAAGGGGCCAATTTAGCTGAAAGCACCTTTTAAAACTCGATGGGAAAGCCATCAGGACCAGGAGCTTTTCCACTTTGCATGGATTTAATCCCATGTTGGATATCATTTGCTGATACGGTGGAGAAGCTGAGGTTGCTGGACATGGACACTTGGCACCTGCAACTGGGTCCTCAACTTAGTAGGCAGCAGACAGTCAGGGTGGGCAACCACACATCAAATTCCATCCTAGTGAGCACAGGTTCACCCCTGGGCTGTGTCCTGAGCCCCCTCTTGTTCACCCTGCTAACCCATGATTGTACTGGCAAATTTGACACCAACCACATCATCAAGTTTGCAGATGACACAACAGTAGTGGGTTTCATCAGCAATAATGATGAATCTGCATACAGGATGGAGGTGGAACAGCTAACAGCATCATGCGAATCCCACAACCTTTCCCTGATTATAAGTAAAACAAAAGAGATGGTGATTGACTTCAAGAGGGCTGGCAGGCACCATCATATGTCGCTGACCATCAATGGTGACACTACGGAGAGGGTCAGTAATATCAAGTTCCTGACAGTGCACCTGGCAGACGACCTGACCTCAACCATTAACACCTTGGCCATCGTTAAAAAGGCTCAACAGCGAAGCGCTGCTCTGATGGCTGAGCGGAATAACCCGCCGTTCTTGCAACCCGCTCATCATGTGGCTGGGAGGTTCGTATCCCAGACTCGCCGTAACCGGTCACGGCCAGAGCGTCGACGGGGTAAGGCATTCATTAGGCCACCCTTACCCGAGGGATAGTGGGTGTAGATCGGTGTAGTGTTCGGAGATTCGTCGTGCTCCAGCGACCCCTCCGGCCCACCCGGGCGCCTGCAGCCAAGCAACCGAAAGCATTCTCCTTACGTCTCCTTCGCGGCCTGAGGGTAATGCAATCCATGCGAGGCTTCAGCGTGTAAAATGGCGAGAGCAGCCAACACGAGTTTGAAGGAAGCTGGTGTTACGACTATCTCCTTCCTGTGGAAACGTGAGCCAGGGGAGTTATTCGACAAGAGTTCCGGCCATATGCCGATGGGTTAATCGGGAGGGATAAGGGGAAAAACTAGAAATAAATGTAAAAAAAAAAAAGGCTAAACAGCGGCTCCATCCCCTCCGGAGACTTAAAAGGGCAAGCCTCCCCATACCAGCCCTCATCACCCTCTACAGGGGCACCGTTGAAAGTATTCTAACCTACGGTCTCACTTACTGGTTCAGTAACTGCAAAGCGACTGAACAATACCAGCTGAACAGGAGAGTGAAGACAGCTAGCAAGATCATTCGAGCCCCTCTCCCCTTCCTGTTGGAGATTTACCATCAACGTTGTGTTCGCAGAGCCATCATTAAGTATCCCCACCACCTTTCTCACAACCTATTTTCCCTCCTGCCATCTGGGAAGAGGTACAAGAGCATCTGTGCTTAATCCAGCAGAATGCTAAATAGCTTCTACCCACAAGCAGTCAGGATCATTAAAGTCCCCCTCCCATGATCATGCCCCCCCATCAGTGCTGGTTACTCGTTGACAGACACCAGCTGTCAACATTGAACTGAAATGGCACTTAAATTGACTGTGTTGCACTTGAATGGACTATGTTGTTAACTTTGCGTTTTGCTTTATTCTCTCTGTTTTTATGTTTTTAGTAGTATCCTTTTTAGGGAATTTTTAGATATCTATTTTTATCTTTTCTGCTGTGGGCTAGGAGAAACGGCATTTCATTTATGTACGCAGGTACATAGTGAAATGAAAATAAATTAAATCTTGAATCTTAAATCTTGAAGCTGTGTGTATTAATGGTATTACTTCTGATTATTTTGCCCTTCATAGAGGTACCCGCCATGGGTGTTGTCTGTCCCCATATCTGTTTGATATGGCTATTGAACCCTTAGCTACCACTATCAGATCCCACCAGGGGATTCGGGGGATTGACAGGAATTGAGCTACTCACAAGCTATCGCTCTATGCAGATGACTGGCTTCTATATATCACAGATCTAATCAATAGTCTTCCCCATCTCCTAGACCTACTAAATCTCTTTGCAAAGCTCTTAGGCTACAAATGAAGCCTGTCAAAAAAAACCCTACTATTCCCTGTTAAAAAGGTAGCTAAGCCAAGTACCTCTAACCAATTTCCTTTTTAAGTCCAACAGGAATGCTTCACATACATAGGAATATGTGTCACAAGTTCATTTAAAGCACTTTTTAAACGCAATTTTAAAGTACTTTTAGAATGTACGGGGGGGGGCTCTAGAATGCAGGTCAAACCTTCCCTTCTCCCTTGCAGGGCGCATTAATTCTTTTAAGATGACAATACTGCCCAGGTTTTCATATCTATTTCTGATGATCTCCATAGTTTTTACCAAAATCGGTTTGTTTTTTTAACAGTTGGGCCATCTTATTTTTACCTTCATTTGTAACAACTCCCCCTCTCGGATTAGAAAAGCAAGCCTATGTAACAGACGTGGATAGGGTATGAAAAGTGACTATGCAAGGGGTTGTTTTCCAGCATTTATTTACTCCCTCAGCAATGCAAAAGAGCAATGTGAGGAGGAGGGAGGCAACGGAAACTCAGGTGGTACAGAAAGGCAATATGCGGGAAGGTAATTTCCACAGGAATAATTAAAAATAACGGTAAAAAAATTACTCAGTAAGATAAAATTCACAAATATTATTTGGAAATAAGAATTATTAAAGTGCATTTTTAACTCTGTTACACCTAGAGAAATCCAAATCGCAGGGTGGGCTAGGTTTGTCCAATTTTTTCACATTACTATTGGTCAGCAAACAGTTCTAAATTAATATACTGGATCACCACATTTGCAGACAGAGAAGGACCTCTATGGTCAACCATGGAATAACAAACTAACCTTCCTGTCTCTCCAGTCTCCTTGCTGACGTCCCCGCTACATGTGAACCTACAGAATCACAATGTCTTGATGCATGCTCAATAATTCAGGTAAGTAAATCACAGAAAGCTGAATCAATTCATCTGGAAACTTTTATTGGGAGAAATGTTTCATCACTCATCTAAGTAACTTCTTCAGTCTCAGTCTAAAGAATCATAATCTAAATCCCGTGGTTCAAAACTCAAATCAGAATCTGGACCCAATTCAGAAAACATTTTAGTTTCACACAAATAATTGGCTTTTCTTCATTAACTTTTAACATTCTCTTGCCACTCTCACAGTTGGATCTGGCATTCAAGGCCTGGCATAGCTTCTTTGCTGACTTCTTTGATGACACACTCAGGTCTTTCAGTTCTTTGCGCCAGGACAAATATATATATATATAAATAAAAAAACTACTTCTGTTAATTCCAGAGCGAAGTTTTGCCTCGAAATGTTTCTCATACTACCCCAATCCCCCCCCCCCCCCAGAAAGACCTGACACATGCCATTCTTAACCTCAATCCATATAACAAAATACTGATTTCTGAAGTATACAGTATGATGCGGAACACATGCTCCTCCATGTGGAACAACACCAGCATTGCTTGGGAAATGGACACAGGCAAGAACATCTCAGATGAACTATGGGACACAACTATCTCACTAATCCATTCTTCATCTTTCTGTGTGAGGCTCAACCTGATACAATTAAGAATATTTCATCAATTACATTATTCAAATGATAAACTGAGCAAAATTTACCCATCTGTTCGTCCAGTGTTCTAAATGCCACCATAATCCAGTCACTCTGGGACACACGTCTTGGTCCTGCCAACCTCTAACTGGCTTATGGTCCTCAATTTTTGAACGTCTTTCATCAGTATGTAACAAAGCACCAAACCTAACCCCTTACTGCCATCTTTGGGATAATCCCAATGGGGGAGGGCCTTTCGGGTCAACTAAGGAGTGCAATCTTGTTTGCTTCTTTGCTGGCCCGGCGACTTATGTGTAATTAGAAGGCGACCTTGCTTTACTCAGTGGATCCAGGGGGTGATGTCAATGCTGAAGTTAGAAAAGCTCTAGTATGTTGAACATGTCTTGTGCAAAAATTTTTTGATAAAACCCAGTCTCTGTTTATGTTGAGGGCTTTTAATTTCCTCTAAATGAATAAGCTGCAACTACTGGTCAACTAGAACACAATGTACGTACTAGGATAGACCTGGTAACAGCCTCCTCGTATGATGCTTGACTTGGACTGCATAATTCTGGATATAGTGTTTTATTGTTATTTTCGTTATCTATTAATACTACTATTATTATTTTTAGTATTTATTAATAGTACTATTATTACTGCTATTATTTCTGTTTTTTCTGTATGTGTTCATTCATTCTTTCTGTGATTTGAGTGACCCTAGATGAGATATGGGAATGGGAGGGTGGGTGGGGGAGTATAATGATAATAGAATGTATATGTATCCACATGTCAAGATGTCTATATTTTATATGATGGAAAATACCAATAAAAAGAAGTTTAAAAAAAGGTCGGCCTTGCTACATATCTGTTACACTATGTCATTTTTTTCTCTAAAGCATGTTTTAGAATGCATTGACGAGACCTTTTTGCTCTTTCCCCCTTCTAGTAGTGAGGAAAGCAATACATATATTTGGTGTCACAGTTTCCTTCTTATTGTGTGTTTTTTTTCCCCTTGTAGGGATCTCTCACATCTCTGGCAGCTGATTGGTTCCACGAGCTGCTTATGATCAGTGACCCGGAGCTTCACCTGACCCGGAGGAGGCCAGTAGAAAGTGCTTCCCTTTTGTCACACAGAAAATCCTGCGTTAGATCAAACTAAGTTCGACTAAGATGTTAGCTAGCCAAACAAGAAATCCTGCGTTGTGAGACAGGCCCCCCCGGACGAACTCGGTTCCTTTTTGTCTTAACCACTGGCTGTACTGGGAAGCATGAGCCTGTCTTCAGACAGCACACCCTGACTCAGAGGGTGACACAGTATCATGTGATCAACCGCAAAAGGGTGAAGACGCTCAGGGGTGGATACGAACATGTTCACCAATCAGAGGTGCGGACATTTTACAAACAGCAGCCATTTCAGAGGCTGCTGGGGGCGGGGGGGTCATGGTATGTATCTGATGTGGAAGGTGTGCACGTGTATTTATGTGATGACGTAACTTTGTGTGCACGTTGGTTTGTGTCTGTGCCATCATGTACTTGTGCGCACACACACAATCATTTCTGGGCACGCATACATATAAACTAATGCTGACACACACGCCTGAACCTACGTATGCACGCTTTTGTGTCTCTGTTAGTGTGTCAGTGGTTGTGTCCATCCATGAATTCGTCTGCTTGAGTGAGTCTTTGTGTCTGCGTATGTGTTAGTTTTGAGGGGGTACTACATGATCTCGATGAAGTGGTTGTACAACAACAACACCACACACACACACACACACACACACACACACACACACACACACACACACACACACACACCATCAGGGGACCGTATAGCTAGCATACTGCTGTTGTTCACTGGTTTTTCCTGTGTGATGGAACGTCTCCCATCTGACATCTCCACCTCCCAGCCCCTCCCTGTCTTCCTTCCTAAAATCTTTTCCCCTTGGGCGTCCCGAGTAGCACAGCGGCCTATTCCGTTGCCTACCAACACGGGGATCGCCGGTTTGAATCCCCGTGTTACCTCCGGCTTGGTCGGGCGTCCCTACAGACACAATCGGCCGTGTCTGCGGGTGGGAAGCCAAATGTGGGTGTGTGTCCTGGTCGCTGCACTAGCGCCTCCTCTGGTCGGTCGGGGCGCCTGTTGGGGGGGGGTAGCGTGATCCTCCCACGCGCTACGTCCCCCTGGTGAAACTCCTCACTGTCAGGTGAAAAGAAGCGGCTGGCGACTCCACATGTATGGGAGGAGGCATGTGGTAGTCTGCAGCCCCCCCCCCCGGATCGGCAGAGGGGGTGGAGCAGCGACCGGGGCGGCTTGGAAGAGTGGGGGTAATTGGCCAGATATAATTGGGGGGGAAAAGGGGGGAAATCCAAAAAAATAAATAAAATCTTGTCCTCTCCCCTCGTCTCCCACTTCCTTCTCCTTTACCACTTGGTCCTCTCTCCTCTCCCTTCCTCTCCTCTCCACACCCCCCCCCCACCCCCCCTTTACCCGGGAATTCATTTTCCATCGTATTTCTCTGTTGCATTCATTCCTCACGAGTTGAAATTTAAAACGCCGCATGCCGGTAATACTTTCATGACACGGCGAGAGAACGAGAGAGGGATGCAATGAACACCACGGGCCGAATTCAGCCCTGCGACAATACAAGCACGCAGCTGTGCGCCTCAAGCCGGCCGCCCCCCCCCCCCCCCGTTTAATTTAGGGGCTTCCTTCTCCGCCGCTCGTGGCCCGCCCGCCTTATTAATCTGACACTTTACTTCCCCCTGACTCGACGTTTTCTTCACTCAATACCGCCTCACCTCCCAGCGAGAGGGTAAGAAAAACCCCTGCGTGTTCTGAATGCTGACACGGACGCCGCCCTCCTTGGACCACTTGTAGCCCAGGTAATGGGTCAGTCCCAAACCCATCAAAACGCTGACGTAGCAAAAGGTGGAAAATGATATTCTTGTGTAAAAAAATAGCATCTTTCTCGATGCTTGTGCGAAAGGAAGACAGGAAGAGACCCGGACCTGGACCCGGAGAGCCGTGCAGGACTGGGCTGCTGTGACTCGTGTGCCCCGTATTGGCAGCGCTCTACCCTGTGATGTTTTCTATTCAAGGTTCAGTGATTCAACTGTCAAAAAGACCTACAGTGGTGTACACGTGTTAAAACATCTCAAGCTACACACAAACAGACACACACACACACACACATTCATACCTAGGGACGATTTAGTATGGCCGAGTCACCTGACCTACATGTCTTTGGACTGTGGGAGGAAACCGGAGCACCCGGAGGAAACCCACGCAGACATGGGGAGAACATACAAACTCCACACAGAGGATGACCCGGGACGACCCCCAAGGTTGGACTACCCCGGGGCTCCAACCCAGGACCTTCTTCCTGTTGTGAGGCGACCGCGCTAACCACTGCGCCACCGTGCAAAAAAAATTTTTTACCGTCCAAGAGGGCGAACGCCAGGATGACTGTCAGAACTGCCGGTCTGCGTGGGCTAGCAGTTAGCTTAGCCTGCCCCGCTTCCACATCCTGTCAGACCGCCCTCGGTGTTTCCTCCTCAGGCGCAGCTTCGAGCAGGGCCGTGGTCCCTGGGCCCACCAGATGCAGCAGACCAAGCTCCCCCAGCCGATCCAACGCCAGCTCTCCCAGCCACACACCTTCCACACACCTCCCCGCACTCCACACGACGACACCAAAAACACACTCAACGCTAGGCGAGGCCGCCGCCAGACCGCCCTCGGTGTTATCTGAACTGCCGGTCTGTATGGGCTAGCAGTTAGCTTAGCCTGCCCCGCTTCCGCGTCAGACCGCTCTCGGTGCTTCCTCTTCGGGTGCAGCTCCAGGCAGGGCCGTGGTCCCTGGGCCCACAGGAGGCCAGCAGACCAAGCTCTCCCAGCCGGTCCAGCGCCAGCTCTCCCAGCCATCAAACGAAGACACAACCTTAAGACGCAGACGTGGACAAAGACCCTGCATGGACGGTACTGGGTGAGGCTGCTGCAAAAGTGAATTCGCGCCGCCATCTTCCCACACCGGAAGCAGAAGTGATGGACATGGTGGTGGACAGTGCAGGAAACAAAACATGGGACTACACACACAGGACATGGGTACACATGACAGACTAGACACACGCATGAATATACAACATGAATGCAACCACTCAAGCATACAAACATGCAACACATAAATGAATGCAAACACACTACACAGGGAATCAGACACACCGCCATACACACACACATACATGTGCATGTGTGCAAAGAATGGCAGCATTAAAGGTCAGTGGTACGAGTTCTGCCTTCCTCAACATGTAATGGTGGAGGCCACTGGAAAAGCCTCACTGGTGCTACGCCCCCCCCCCCCCCCCAACAACAACAAGAGGCTACATCGGCCGCACCTCAATCTCTCAACACACATTCATGAACATACACATAAACACATACTACACAGACATACAAACATGCACAGGCATAGAAGTGCATGTGCACAAACCCATCCATCCATCGGTTATCCGAACCGCTTGTCCTGCTCGCGGAGATGCTGGAGCCCATCCCAGCAGTCCGCGCTAACCACTGTGCCACCGTGGCACCCGTGTGCACAAATCAAAATTGAAATGAACATTAGAATCAGAATCCGTTGTCTTTACCAAGCTAAACACAAATATACTGCAGCAATACTTGTGTACTTTCCGATGTATTCACTTTGTTTTCCATCGCTCGCTCCTCCGCTACAAATCAACTGTACATGCATCTCCCCACAATCAACTACAACACATCAGTCACAAACTAACTCACGTGCACAAACGCACACGCTCCAACACATATTCACTGCATCCATGCCCACGTGCATGAAAATAAAGAAATAAAAGAAAGTACAAGACACGTATGCATACACACAAGCTGTGTCTTTCCTCTCTCACCACCCTGTCGACACTGCACAACAAAGGACCAAACGGGACTTCTGAGGATTTCCTCCATCTTTAATCGCTGCCTGGCCATCTCCGCCCTACTCAGCCGCAGCAGTGAACGCCAAAACCCGCTCTCCCCCACAACGACCGCGAGCGATGAGACAACGGCGTGCCCGGTGGACGCCAGAGCGGAACCGCTTCTGCGAGAAGCTGTGTCAACAACGGCAGAACGGTCCAACGCACCGCTTCCTCCCACTGTAGTCCAAGATCAACAACAACACTACACTGCTGTTGTCCAGGCGGCACGGTGCCACACAGCAGGAAGGTCCTGGGTTCGAGCCCCGGGGTAGTCCAGCCTTGGGGGTCGTCCTGGTTCGTCCTCTGTGTGAAGTTTGTATGTTCTCCCCGTGCTCCGGTTTCCTCCCACAGCTTGCCGCCCAATGGCTGCTGGGATAGGCTCCAGCATCCCCGCGGCCCTGAGAGCAGGAGAAGTGGCTCGGATAATGGATGGATGGATGGATGGATGGATGGATGGATGATTCTGTCCATGCCTGCAACCATAACCCTGACTGGACGCCATGTGCCGTCTCCTGATTGACCCGAATTGTTTTTCTTACATTATTAGAGTCCAGAGCCCAGCGCAACACATGCAAGGGTGCACGGATGCACAGCTGGATCAGGTGGTGGTGGTGGTGGTGGTGGTGGGGGGGGGGGGGTTACAAAAAAGCAAGTTTTTATGCCAGCAGTCCGGAGCTTTGGCAAGCATACGGATCACCGCCGGGCCTGGGATGTTCTTTACCCTTTGAAGTGCTGGGACGTTAATATTTGATCTGTGAAATCATTAGGGCAGATAAATGAAGCACAGGAATCAAAGTCATGTTCAGAGCCAGGTCCACGTCCACGGACCGCGTTCTGGTGCTTTCGTCATTTAAAGCGTTGCAGGACCGTGGTGATCAAAAGAGGCGTCCGCCACAGAATTAAAATAAATCCTGGATTTGTTCTAGAAAACCTGGTGGCTTCAACAACGACTCGGGCAACCCCTTAATTCATGTCTGTGTGCACCGGCCACCGACACATGCGTCCATTCGCTATACCCACGTAATCCAAGTCAAGGTCGGGGGCGTCCGGGTAGCGTAGCGGTCTATTCCGTTGCCTAGCAACACATGGATCGCCGGTTCGAATCCCCGTGTTACCTCCGTCTTGGTCGGGCGTCCCTACAGACACAATAGGCCGTGCCTGCGGGTGGGAAGCCGGATGTGGGTATGTGTCCTGGTCGCTGCACTAGCGCCTCCTATGGTCAGTCGGGGGGGGGGGACTGGGGGCTAGCAATAGCGTGATCCTCCCACGTGCTACGTCCCCCCTGATGAAACTCCCCACTGTCAGGTGAAAAGAAGCGGCTGGCGACTCTACGTGTATCGGAGGCGGCATGTGGTAGTCTGCAGCCCCCCCCCCCCCCGATCGGCAGAGGGGGTGGAGCAGCGACCGGGACGGCTCGGAAGAGTGGGGTAATTGGCCAGATACAATTGGGGCGAAAAAGGGGGGGAAATTGATAATAATAATCCAATTCAGGGTCACAGGGCCACTGGAGCCTACGTCAGCAGTTGTTGGGTACATGATGGGCAACTACAGGAGTTAGTGAAGCAAGTGAAACTGCACCGAGTACACATTTTCAAAAAAATCTCACTCTCAGCTGTTGTGACGCTTTAGAGAACGACTACGGGACTGAAATGCCCGTTACAAGGGATTTCTCCTTAAACTGGACAGTGAATCACTTTCGCAGAGAAGGCAGAATAAATCTTTTAAAGATAAACAAACAAATAGGGTGCAAATCAGTGGCGGCTGGTGCTAAAAAAAATTTTTGGGGGGGGGGGGCGCAATCTACCTTGGTGCAGCACACCCGACAGCCGCTCTAATGTCCACACAGTCACAGAGTTATTAAGAAGGACGATGTAGCCTATAGATTTTAATCAGGGTTCATAGACGGCGGATGATTGACAGTCGAGACGAGGCGTGGTGGTGGTGGGTGTGAACATGATTGACAGCCACGAGAATTGTCCAATCACATGAGATCAAAAAACATTAAAACAATACCAACTCGCTGCCAATAAAAGTGGCCGTGTCTGGGGTGCACAGAACTGCACCCCCTGGAAAATCTGAAGGAACCAATCAGACAGCAGCCTCGGGTCACCTGCTCGCCACAAGTTTGAGGGCTTACATGAGGTATGGTTTGGGCGGCGCCCCTCACCCAGGAAGTATATGTATTCAGACAGGAAGTACATGTATTCAGACAGGAAGTACATGTATTCAGACAGAAACCAACCACACACCATTTGAACCAATATTTAATGGCTGCTGACAGGCGCTCACAGACTGACAACACTTTTATTTCATCATTATTTGTATTATACAACTAAATTGTCTTTCACATGTTTGAGTCGATTTTCATCTATGGATATTTGAAGGGGGCGGCGCCCCGGCGCCCCGTACTGGCCAGCCGCCACTGGTGCAAATGACCGTTCTCAGCCAGCCAAGCAGTCATGGAGGGAGTAGGAGGGTTCCCTATATGCTCCGGCAGCGTTTGGTCGGGCCTGACAGTCACTGAGGTGCTGAAGTGAGGCCTGCTCCCTCAGGTGCTGACACATTTCTGTCTGAGAGCTGTGTGGCGTAGGACAAAGTGCACCCAGCACCAACCTGAAAACACACACACACACACACACACACACACCTCATGCAAACACATACAAGCAATCCCACCACCACCAGCCACACACACAACCTCATGCTAGCCACATACTAACCACAACTACACACAAACACTAAGCACACACATTCTCACATGTCCAGATATTTCTGTCTACGATCACATGTTCAAGCGCAGGCACTCGGGAAGCATCCTTACTTGAGACGCATAAATAAGTGATAACATAATTCTGTCCGCCCTATTAAAAGGTAATTGCCGTGGACGGATCACCGCGTTGCTACTCCATTAAATAGTTCCAGCTCATATTAGAAGCAGCAGCACATGGAGGTGCTCCCGCGTCTCACTTTCAGCTGTACACTATTAAATGTGTGACATAAAAATGAGTCAGCTGGTCTTACAGCGCGTCAAGCGCCTCTTAATCACAGAATATGAGACAGAGAGAGAGAGAGAAATGGAGAGTGGGAGAGAGATAGACAGACAGACAGACAGACAGACAGACAGACAGACAGACAGACAGACAGACAGACAGACAGATAGATAGATAGATAGATAGATAGATAGATAGATAGATAGATAGATAGATAGATAGATAGATAGATAGATAGATAGATAGATGGATATAGTGAGAGAGTGAGAGAGATTTTTTTTTCAGAGGTAGAGAACTGGATGGCCGGGTACTTCCATCCATCCATTAGCCAAACCGCTTAGATTAGGGAGAAAACGGGGGGTGGGGGGGGGGGGTGGTGGTAAATAAATAATTTTTTTTTAAAAAATCGACAAGTTTTCCAAACGTTAGATGCTTATTTAACGTTTTGTTCAGCCCTTCAAACTTAAAGGACCCCGAAATTGTAATCTCCTTAGACACCGAGAAGGCTTTTGGTAGGGTGGCGTGGGGCTATCTCTCCCGTGTTCGGGAGAAATTCGGCTTCGGCTGAGTTTGGTTCAACGCTTGGGTCGAGTTGTTGCACACCTCTCTCCACTTGCATCTGTCGGAACGAACAACAACCACCCGGACCGCTTCCCTCTCTTTAGGGGCACGAAAAAGGGATATCCGCTGTCCCCTATGCTCTTTGCCAGAGCTAATGAGCCCCTCACTGTTGGTGTTCTGATCCAACTCCCATATCCCGTGTGACCGGGACCGGCACTGAGCCGAGCCTGCACGTCACCCACCAGCAAAAAACTCCGTGTAGCCAAGACCCTTTAAAGCGGCCTTCTGTTCGTCTGTATATAACGACATCTAAAACAACATCTTATAAGGTGTCATGTTCTACATGGTGACGGCGGAGACTTGTTAGGCGGCATAGTCCTGTAACAAAGCACTGACTTTCCATTTTCGAAGCCAGCCGACTATTTCTGCTAACTCACTTGCAGGCAAAGGCGAAGTGCGAGTCATCGTTAGGCTGAACAAGACACGGGTCCGCAGCCTTTCCGCGTTTACCACGCCAGGATTTCACACGACTGTTCCTTGCGTCGTAAATAGACGGAGTGAACAGAGTGATCTACTTGAAAGCCTGGTTTGAGCGGGCGTCCAGGTAGCGTGGCGATCTATTCCGTTGCCTACCAACGCGGGGATCGCCAGTTCGAACCCCCATCTTACCTCCGGCTTGGCCACAATTGGCCGTTGTCTGCGGGTGGGACGCTGGTTGTGGGTGTTTGTCCCGGTCGATGGGCCTGTTCGGGGGGGGAGGCGGAACTGGGGGGGGAATAGCGTGATCCTCCCACGTGCTACGTCCCCCTGGTGAAACTCCTCACAGTCAGGTGAAAAGAAGGGGGCCGGTGACTCCACATGTATGGGAGGAGGCATGTGGTAGTCTGCAGCCCTCCCCGGATCGCAGAGGGGGTGGAGCAGCGACCGGGACGGTGGGGAAAAGTGGAGTAATTGGCTAAGTACAATTGGGGAGGCAAAGGAGGAAAGTAAATGAATAAATGAAAGCCTGGTTTGGGCCCTGTGGTGGCCTGGCAGCCTGTCCCGAGTATGTCCCCGCCTGCCGCCCAATGACTGCTGGATAGGCTCAAGTATCCCCGCGACCCTGAGAGCAGGATAAGTGGTTTGGATAATGGAATGGAATGGCAAGTAGGCCCACTGCAGTTCTGCTTTCTCTGTTTTTTGGTTTCGAGCGGTTTTCACGAAGGACTCCTGCAGGCGGAGGATCGCCTAGCGGCTCAAAATCAGGTAGGAGAAACACACCCGATTTGTATTTTAATTTGCTCTCTACTTGTCAAACGCGAAAGCCGATGTGGATGGGAGGACACGACTGCCACGTTTGGCGAGAGACGGCCTACCCCAAGTGTCCAGCAGCAGTCTTCGGCATCCCACAACCACCCACTTCTACAGCCTCCTCTCGGCACTCCGGGAGTTATTTTTACTCACTATCAAATGGTTACACAACATGATTTTGACGTGCAAAAAAGAGTTGTGCATCAGCACCGGCCCCTCTCAAACTGTCTCTCTGCTCTTTCTAACTGCGGCGTTTTGGGTTACTCGGCGTGATATACTGCTGTGTGTCAGGCAGCCGCAATTAGAGGGGGGTGACACCGTAAGCAGTTTTTCACCGGGGCAGAAGTAGTAGGCCACACATAGACATCATTTATTTTCTGATGACTCCTTGAGATGTGGAATTCCGCCTGTGTAGCACTCGATCACACCGAACGCAGCTCCGGTAAGCCGTCGGTACAACACGGCGGAAGCTCCGGCCAGCCGGCGTCTGCTGATCCCGCAGCAAAGCCCCCCCATGCCGGCTGATCCCCCCCGCCAGGCTGTTTACGCGCCGGCTTGGCATCCCGGGAATGTAACGGGAGACGGCGCTCGCCTCTCGTATTTGCCACGCCGTCTGCACCGGGATTCCAAGAGCCCCAGCCTCCCCCCCCCCACCCCGATCCGGCTAAGTAACGCCGAGATGCTATCTATTCTCAAATTACCAGGAGGGATGGAGGGCTGGGGGGAGTAGCCGGGGGGTGGGGGGTGAAGTGGGAGACAGTGGCTGAAAAAAGGAGCACAGTCCCAAAAGCCCACAGGGGGCTCGAACTAACTAAACAGAAAAGGCCAGCCTCAGAGCATCCCTGGCCCTTTCTTCTGGGGGCTCTGCACTTACCACTTACCACTCTCCCTCTCTCCCCCTCTCCCCCTCTCCCCCTCTCCTTCTGACTGGCTGTCTCCCCCCTTTGTCAACTGTCATTTTATGTCACTTTCTGCCCCTTTCTCTCTCTTCCCGTCTGCTGTCGTTCCTTCACTCTCTCCCTCTCTCTTCACGGCTCCCTTTCTCCGTCTCTTTCTATGCCACTTCTATGCTCCCACCCCTCTCTCCTGTCTGTCTTCCCCTTTCTCCTCCCCCTTTCTCTGTTTCTCTCACTGATATGGCTGCCGACTGTCACGGCAAGAGAGGCAAGGCAGAGAGACACTGAGAGACAGCAAGGGAGAGAAGAGAGAGAGAGAGAGAGAGAGAGAGATGATGGAGAGAGTGAGAGAGAGGGGAGGACAGAGGGAGAGACAGAGTGAGAGAGAGAGAGACGATGGATAGAGTGAGAGAGAGAGGGGGACAGAGGGAGAGAGTGAGAGAGAGAGAGAGAGAGAGAGAGGAGAGAGAGAGAGAGAGAGAGAGAGAGAGAGAGAGAGAGAGAGTGAGACAATGATAGAGTGAGAGAGAGAGGGGGACAGAGGGAGAGAGTGAGAGAGAGAGAGAGAGAGAGAGAGAGAGAGAGAGAGAGAGAGAGAGAGAGAGAGGAGAGAGAGAGAGAGAGAGAGTGAGGAGAGAGTGAGACAATGATAGAGTGAGAGAGAGAGAGACGATGGATAGAGTGAGAGAGAGAGGGGACAGAGGGAGAGAGTGAGAGAGAGAGAGACGATGGATAGAGTGAGAGAGAGAGGGGGACAGAGGGAGAGACAGAGTGAGAGAGAGACGATGGATAGAGTGAGAGAGGGGGACAGAGGAAGAGAGAGAGAGGAGTGAGACGATGGAGAGAGTGAGAAAGAGCGAGGGGGACACAGAGAGAGCGAGACGATGGATAGAGTGAGAGAGAGGGGGACAGAGGGAGAGACAGAGTGAGAGAGAGAGAGAGACGATGGATAGAGTGAGAGAGAGAGGGGGACAGAAGGAGAGAGTGAGAGAGAGTGAGACAATGATAGAGGGAGAGAGAGAGAGAGACGATGGATAGAGTGAGAGAGAGAGAGAGGGGGACAGAGGAGAGAGTGAGAGAGAGAGAGACGATGGATAGAGTGAGAGAGAGAGGGGGACAGAGGGAGAGACAGAGTGAGAGAGAGACGATGGATAGAGTGAGAGAGGGGGACAGAGGAAGAGAGAGAGAGAGTGAGACGATGGAGAGAGTGAGAAAGAGCGAGGGGGACACAGAGAGAGCGAGACGATGGATAGAGTGAGAGAGAGGGGGACAGAGGGAGAGACAGAGTGAGAGAGAGAGAGACGATGGATAGAGTGAGAGAGAGAGGGGGACAGAGGGAGAGAGTGAGAGAGAGTGAGACAATGATAGAGTGAGAGAGAGAGAGACGATGGATAGAGTGAGAGAGAGAGGGGGACAGAGGGAGAGAGTGAGAGAGAGAGAGACGATGGATAGAGTGAGAGAGAGAGGGGGACAGAGGGAGAGACAGAGTGGGAGAGAGACGATGGATAGAGTGAGAGAGAGAGGGGGACAGAGGAAGAGAGAGAGAGAGTGAGACGATGGAGAGAGTGAGAAAGAGCGAGGGGGGACACAGAGAGAGCGAGACGATGGAGAGTGAGTGAGAGGGGGACAGAGGGAGAGACAGAGTGAGAGAGAGACGATGGATAGAGTGAGAGAGAGAGGGGGACAGAGGGAGAGAGAGAGAGAGAGATGACGGAGTGAGAAAGGGAGGGCAGAGGAGGAGAGGGAGAGAGAGAGAGACAATGGAGAGAGGCATACTGACACACAAGAAGAGAGGGGGAGCAGTGTGTGTGAGTAAGAGCGAGAGAGAGAGAGAGATGACAGGAAGTCCAAGCTATAATGAGCATGAGGGAGAGGTTTGGGAGTGAACGAGAGAGGGAAGACATAACAAAAAAGAGGAAGATGGGAAGTAAGAGCAACAACTAGAGTGTAAAGGAAAGGCCGGGATATGTTTTTCCTCCTTGCCTTTATTTTCTCCCGGTGTCACCCTGATTATATAAGTGCCACGTGCTAAAAATAAAGCCTGCAGTGCAAACCCTGAGTGTGTGTGTGTGTGTGTGTGTGTGTGTGTGTGTTTGTGCTGCTACCGCTGCTCACATGCATGCCTGCACTTTATGTACATAAAAAAAAAAACAGACCAAAAAAAAACAACAACCATGAAACGCACACTAAGACAGAACACACACACACGCAGCCGCGGCGAGCCGACGCCGCTCGCGCAGCAGCCGAGCCACATTCACGCGCGCACACGTACGACCCCGGCCCCCGGCGAGCCGGGAGACGAGTGCGGGTTCTCCGCGGTTGCCATGGCGACGCAGCCTCCTTCCGACGGAGAGGAGAAGCGGCGCGACTTCCTGGAGGGAGAGAGCAGAGTAAAAGGCAACTCCCACTACCAGCATGCATCACACTCTTCACCCCCACCCCCCCCCCTCCACCCTTACTCCTCAGTTCTGCTCTCCCTCGTCTTCCCTGTTGCCCTTTCCTCTCTTTCCCTCCCTCGGCTCCACATTCTGATCCATTTACCCCCTTTCCTTTCAGCTCCCCCTCTTCTCCTCTCTTCTCCTCTTGCCTCCTGTTTATCATCTGTTCTCTCCTCTCGTCTCCCTTCTGTTCCTTCCCCCTCCCCCTCCCTCTGGTCCTCCCCAGCCTGCGTTCTTCAGCAGGTGTTCACCTGATCCGGCTGCCAGTTCAACCCCATCCTCAGGCTAGCCAGGAGACGTAGGAGCGGGCCGAGGGGGCCGTAGCCCCCCGCCGCGGAAAAAGGATGAGACCGCCGCTCCTCCCGTCAACACCTCCATCAGCAGTCACCTCATGCGCCGCGGTGTTGTACCTCCCCCTCCCTCCGTCTCCGCAAGACGAGGGCCTTCTACAGCTGGTTTCATCCGCTTCAGCGGCGCCGCCGCCGCCGGCCACGTCATGTCGGCTCCTGTCAGAAGGAGGGCTCGTCGGAAATGAGAGGGGCTGGGGGAGTGCCAGAGTCTGCTGTTGCTGAGGAATTTGCCACACCAACGCAACGGCATTGGGACCTACGGCAAAGGGGGTAGCGGTCCAAACGCGTGGAGAAGTCCGGCCTTGCACTTGATTCAGCTCCTTTGGATAAGATGTAAACAAACACTATGACTGAAAAATACGTCCCCTTTGACGGACAGGAACCCTGTACACGGTGATTCTCGGCCCTCTGCCAAATACCCTCTGGTATAGAGGCTCAAGCCCCTCACGGTGAATTCGGTTATGTGGTTATGGACAACAAGCTACTGAACCGCGTCCGGTGTGGGAAGATGGCGGTGCAAATTCCCATGTGCCGCGGCCTCGCCTAGCACCGTCCACGCGGTGTCTTTGTCCACGTCTGCATTTAAGTTTTACCTTCGTTTGACGGCTGGGAGAGCTGGCGCTGGACTGGCTAGAACAGCTTGGTCTGCTGCATCACGTGGGCCCGGGGACCACGGCCCTGCGCCCGAGGAGGTGGCCCCGAGGGCGGTCTGACAGGATGCGGAAGTGGGGCAGGCTAAGCTAGCTGCTAGCCCATGCAGGCCAGCAGTGCCAGCGGTCATCCTAGCTGGCGTTCGCTCCCTTGGACAGTGATTTTTTTGTTGTTGTTTAGTTTGGCTATATGTGTTCTTGTAGTTCTTGGATATGTGTTCTTGTTTTTGTGTTGCACCGCTGTGGGTTTGGGGGGAAACAACATACCGTTTCATGCACGCAATCAACCGACAAAGCGTTGCTGATTGCTGAATTACAAAATGGCGATGTGCTACTATATCAAAAAACGATGTATCCATATGAAATACTGTGTTGTGTATGATTAATATTGTCATTCACCCACAACGCAGTTCTGGATCCATCCGCTTTGACTGTGCACCACAGGTCCTAGAGGGGTGTGCCCAGAACCCCTGTGTGAGACGATGAATTCTGAGCCGCCGTTCAGACCGACAACTCACGTACACTTGGTCAGGAGGCAACTTGGATAGGTTGTAAACCTATAGCCTCCAAGCATAACTGCATGTGTGGAATGTGCTGGTTGAACAGTTCTACACCGCCACCCCCCGCCCCCACCCCCATGAGATATGGACACACGTCACACACTTTACTTGATCGTGTACACACCGTGTAACTGTAACCATGTGACCTCACAAAAATCCCCTTCATCTCTTCACCTCCGGTCACCAATAACAGAGCTCGACGGCGGCTCTCGTATGACAAGCCATCTACACGTTCTACAGCCCTGCCGAAACCGTCCTCGGCAGACTCCTTGAATAGGACACAACTATAACAGGACACACACACGCACACACACGCACACACTTACAAACACATATCCTTCTCTGGCATTAGAGAGCAACACAAATGCATAATAGATGCTGCGTTTCTTCCTGGGCAGCGTGTTTTTACCATCGGTCCATTTTTATCTCTGTCAGCCACGGCTCCTGGTGTGTCTCCATCAGCCAGAGCCTCTTTGTGTCTTGAGCCACACCAGCCCGTCTCCAACCAGACCAGGAGGGGCTGGGAGTCCCAGGAGCTCTGCCTTATCTCCCCTTCACTTTTGTCCAGCTCTTCAATTATAACCACGTTTAAAGACCGGGCCCTTTGAACGTGGCCACGCCGCACTTTCATTCTTCATTCGCTTTCATCCAGAACAGCACCGAGGTCCACGAGAGACGAGCCGGACTTGGAACGTGCTCGAGTATTTATTTCCCTATGAGACCGAAGACGAGCGTGTGAGTAGGGCAGGTTGAAGAGCATCATGAAAAGGAATGAAAGGAGGTCAGGAATCAGGAACAGGAATCAGGAACATTTATTTGTCAATATGGTTTCCCCCCCCAGCCCACAGCAGTGCAACACAAAGACAACAACACATATCCAAACCACAAGAACACATATAGCCATCCACCCATCCATCCACCCATCCATCCATCCATCCATCCATCCATTATCCAAACCGCTTATCCTGCTCTCAGGGTCGCGGGGATGCTGGAGCCTATCCCAGCAGTCATTGGGCGGCAGACGAGGACACACCCTGGACAGGCTACCAGGCCATCACAGGGCCATATATCCACATATATCTACATATATCCAAACCACACAAAAAAACTACAAAACTACAAACACACAGATATCCAAAAAAAAATTTTAAAAAATAAAGGTTTTTCCACTGCCCAAGAGAGCAAAAGCCAGGATGACTGTCGGAACTGCCGGCCTGCATGGGCTAGCAGTTAGCTTAGCCTGCCCTGCTTCCGCGTCCTGTCAGATCACGCTCGGTTGGGCCCACAGGACAAAGCAGACTAGGCTCCGACACCCTCGACACACCTCCCCACGCCACACGACGACACTAAAAACACAGTCAACGCCAGGCGAGGCCGCCGCCAGACCACCTTCGCTGTTATCGGAACTGCTGGTCTGAATGGGCTAGCAGTTAGCTTAGCCTGCCCTGCTTCCGCGTCCTGTCAGATCACGCTCGGTGCTTCCTCTTCGGGCTTAGCTCCAGGCAGGGCCGCGGTCCTTGGGCCCACAGGACAAAGCAGACTAGGCTCCGACACCCTCGACACACCTCGACACTAAAAACACAGTCAACGCCAGGCGAGGCCGGCGCCAGACCGCCTTCGCTGTTATCGGAACTGCTGGTCTGAATGGGCTAGCAGTTAGCTTAGCCTGCCATGCTTCCGCGTCCTGTCAGACCGCCCTCGGCGTTTCCTCTTCAGATGCAGGTCTATGTATAGTATGCTTGTTTACAATAGATATGGTTGATACCATTGTAAACAACGGGTATTGTACAGAAATAGGTGCAGATTTTTCAACAGCTGAGCGTTATTTGTGAATACTGCTCACATTCTGTTATAATTAAAGGGAATAACTAATTAGTAACAATGCTTTGTTCACGCTAATGCCATGTATTCTTTTACGATGTCTTTCTGGTGTTGTGCCATGCCGAGTCAGTATGCATGACTTATGAAATGGACAGGTGTCTCGGCACCAAGGTCACCAGGAAATATACTGTACCCGAAAACTGAAATCATCCATCCATCCATTGTCCAAACCGCTTATCCTGCTCAGGGTCGCGGGGATGCTGGAGCCTATCCCAGCCGTCACTGGGCGGCAGGCGG
Organism: Lampris incognitus; assembly: GCF_029633865.1. NCBI lineage: Eukaryota > Metazoa > Chordata > Actinopteri > Lampriformes > Lampridae > Lampris > Lampris incognitus. Next base: position 38,741,644 of record NC_079226.1, read on the forward strand.
GGAGACACCCTGGACAGGCCGCCAGTCATTTGGCTTTTAAGTTTGACCTGAGCTGTAGGCTGCGACACAGCCGTAAAAAAAATGACCACTTAATGAGTTAATATTGTCAAACCAGGCGGGTGAAAGAGGAGACGCTCCTCCAAACGACCTCTTTAGGGAGTGCATGTGCACGCGGTGGTGATAAACAGTCGACACTTGGAAGTAACTTCTGTTCGCGGCGAAGATTAAAACCCCCCGTCATCACTTCCGCCGCTGACAACAAGATTCATCAGCGTGAGTATTCTTTGGGGCAGCGAAAACATCTGCACTCTTTTCCCACCGAGGAACAAGAGACTGCCCCCGGATGATGTCGCCTATCCATCATGCGATGATTAAATCATTACCCCCTCCCCCACCTCCATCCCTCATCTCGGCGTGATGGGCGAGACACTCATCCGGGCCCGGTCTCTGCGTTCCGGCGAAGCGATTGCACGGGGAGAGAAGACAGCTGTGGAACGTAACCCACAGCACAAGTCGGCCAAGGCCATGAGGAAAGAGAGGCATGATGGGTAAAGGGCCAGTGACCCGTCATGCCTTTAGCCCCCTTGTGTGTGCCCATATACACATTAAGATTCCCTCAGACTGAAGTGTACAAACGCACAACAAAAAAACACACACACTGAGGAGGCATACACAACTAAGCACACAAGTACGCAAACACACAGCGGCTCTGCTGAAGGACTTCGCAAACGGAGGATCTCTCAGTGAAAATGTCGACTGGCTGGCTGGAATCAAGGCATGTGTGCAGCCTGTCTACTACGAGTACTACACAACACAGTGGCGGTGCGTTGCCCGAAGATACGACTAATAACTACAGGTTACTTTGACATTCTTTGCAGTGAACAGAAAGAAACCCACCACTCTGAAAGTCTTTCCTGCAAGTAAGATTTGAGCATCTCAGTATAATTTTTTTAGGATACTTTTTCAGATGCGTTTTGGCACCATGCACTGAACCACGTAAAGAAAAGCAGTACGTGTGTGTGTCTAGTTTACTCATGGAAACAAAGCAGATCACATTCAGCTGTTCAGATGGGAAGAGGGTCCACACAGCAGTGTGTGGCACCCACTCACTCACATCCTGCTGGGGATGAAGACCATGGTTGACATTAGAGTTGGGCACCGTTTGGATTTTAACGATTCGGATTCCGGTTCCGATTCTCGGTTCCGGTTCTTTGGGAGGCGGGGTCGAAACAGGTCATGTGCTTATTTCACAGAAGAACATTTTATTTTTTTTAAAAAAAACAAAACTTTATACAAGCCATTCTGTTTAAGAACGGATCATTCATGTGGGTGTCTCATTCTTATATTTACGTTTACAACAACTGCCTCCATACATGAAGATGAAGAAGTAAAGACACAGTCACACCCTGGTCCGAACTACCAGGTATTAAAACTCCTTACATCAGAAACAGTTCTTGTTTAGAAAAATGAGCACATCTGCCTTCCCAGGCTGTATACGCGGGCGTTCGGTGTCGTGTCCTGTAACGGTTTATCTTGTAACGCCGCTAGGGGGCACTGCCGGGTAATGAAATCTGTGTTCTACGTTAATAGAGTAGGAAGAAGAGACTATAAGATGGCGGCTATGCATGCGACGTTGAATGCTTAGCGAGCTCAGCAGACCTTTTCTTAACGGTAGAGGCTAGTTCCCATCGACGCGGAGAACGGAAACGGAGTAGAGAACGGTCAACTGAGCATGCGCGAAACGCCTCTGCCACGCCTCCACACGCCCCGCGTAGCATCCAGGCGCTAGGGTTCTAGGAAGACCCGCCCCTACTCTGCGTCTGATTAGCTAACTTTAACCCTAACCCCGCCCCTAACCTACCCAAACAACGGAGGCAACGAGTACTTGTGCATGCTCAGTCGACCGTTCTCTGCATCGATGGGGACTAGCCTCAACCTTTGCTTAACATTACCATGTAGGAGTTGTTTGCTGTGTCGCTGTTGTGAATGAGACAAACGTTACTACTTCTCACTGACCCAGCTGTGACGTGGCGCTGCGTGCTCAGGGTTGCTGGAGGCAGGAGACGGGAGGCCGGCGCGACGCGTCCAACACTGGTCCATCTGTACACCGTGTAGGTAGGCGAAGGTGTTCGGCCATATTTGCTGTGCGTCCTCCCTTGCACGAAATACTTCTGCCACGGGAGTCGCCCTGTGCAGACCCTTCACTTCCCACCGCCGCCGCTTGCTCTGGTCCATGATGGCGCACGTTTAACTTGCGGAGGCGGAAACTACGGAAGCCGCATGCCGCCACCACGGAAACTACGGAAGCTGCGGAAGCTGCACGCCGCCACTACGGAAACTACGGAAGCTGCACGCCGCCACCGCGGAAACTACGGAAGCTGCACGCCGCCACTACGGAAACTACGGAAGCCGCATGCCGCCACCGCGGAAACTAAGCCGCACGCCGCCACCACGGAAACTACGGAAGCCGCATGCCGCCACCGCGGAAACTAAGCCGCACGCCGCCACCACGGAAACTACGGAAGCCGCATGCCGCCACTACGGAAACAGAAACTAACTTTAGCGCGAGTGAAACTTATTTAGGAACCGATAGGCAAAACCGAACTTTTGAATTGCTTAGCGATTCCTTTGGAATCGGAATTTGGAACCGGTTCTCGAAGCCCAACCCTAGTTGACATGGTTTGTCTTCATCAAACTGGTGAGAAACTAACAGTCATGAGGTCTCGTTTATCAAGGAACTTGTGATTCCTGCATGCGGACGTTTATACACGAAACGTGGATCTAACTTGTTCAGACATCTGACAGAAACGTACGAAAACCTGAGACCACACGTAAGACGTGTGTAAATTCCACACTTCTACTTCTATGCAGAAATTTTCACATTTATTCATTAAATGGTCTTATTTGAACAGACTTTGTCCTCTAATATGGAAGAGAGACTTGAGAAAAACACATTTGCAAACAATACTGAAGTGAGATAAAATGTTTAGAATGATTAATAGACGACTGGGAAGACTTCCTGTGATTGTTCCCTGTGTTATAATCATTTCATTATTAAAAAATAAAATTTAAAGGGCCCTGTGATGGCCTGGTGGTCTGTCCAGGGTGTCGCCCCGCCTGCCGCCCAATGACTGCTGGGGGAGGCTTCAGCATTCCCACGACCGTGAGCAGGATAAGCAGTTTGGATAATGGATGGATGGATGGATGGCACAGAACCACACCCATCACTCCCAAAGCCTGAACTACTACTACTACTACTACTACTACTACTACTTTCGGCTACTCCCATTAGGGGTTGCCACAGCTGATCATCCGTTTACATCTCTTCTTGTCCTCCGCATCTTCCTCTGTCACACCAGCCACCTGCATGTCCTCCCTCACCACATCCATACACCTCCTCTTTGTCCTTCCTCTTCTCTTCCCTGGCAGCTCCATATTCAGCATCCTTCTCCCAGTATACCCAGCATCTCTCCTCCACACATGTTCAAACCATCTCAATCTTGTCTCTCTTGCTTGGTCTCCAAACCGTCCAGCCTGAGCTGTCCCTCTAATATACTCGTTCCTAATCCTGTCCTTCTTCGTCACTCCCAATGAAAATCTTATCATCTTCATCTCTGCCACCTCCAGCTCCACCTCCTGTCTTTTCATCAGTGCCACCGTCTCCAAACCATATAACATAGCTGGTCTCACAACCATCTTGTAAACCTTCCCTTCAACTCTTGCTGGTACCCTTCTGTCACAAATCACTCCTGACACTCGTCTCCACCCACTCCACCCTGCCTGCACTCTCTTCTTCACCTCTCTTCTGCACTCCCCGTTACTTTGGACAGTTGACCCCAAGTATTTAAACTCATACGCCTTCGTCACCTCTACTCCTTTCATCCTCACCATTCCACTGCCTTCCCTCTCATTCACGCATAGGTATTCCATCTTGCTCCTACTGACTTTCCCAAAGTCTGAACTAACTTGCAAAATAGATATAATCTGGATATTTCAGTAGTCTTGGGTGTGTATATACTTCTTCATAGATAAAGATGGGTGTTTTTAGTCCCCCTCCCTTTTTTCTCCCCCATTGTATCCGGCCAATTACCCCACTCTTCTGAGCCATCCCAGTCGCTGCTCCACCCCCTCTGCCGATCTGAGGAGGGTTGCAGACTACCACAGGCCTCCTCCGATACATGTGGAGTCGCCAGCCACTTCTTTTCACCCGATAGTGAGGAGTTTCACCAGGGGGGGCATAGCGCATGGGAGGATCACGCTATTCCCCCCAGTCCCCCCTCCCCGAACAGGCACCCTGACTGACCAGAGGAGGCGCTAGTGCAGCGACCAGGACACATACCCACATCCGGCTTCCCCACCCGCAGACATGGCCAATTGTGTCTGTAGGGACGCCCGACCAAGCCGGAGGTAACACGGGGATTCGAACCGCCGATCCCTGTGTTGGTAGGCAACGGAATAGACCGCCACGCCACCCGGACACCTTCTTAGTTTCTTCTGCTTTGAAACATTATGTTCATGTCTCTGTACACTTCCTGGCATGTGCAAAGTCATTGCCAACAAACTTCAACTCATACGCTCACAAACAAATTAGTGATGACGGGGAGATGCCAGACTGAGAATGGCCTCACTCTGCTTGCAAAAGCAGTCATGTTTCTAGGTGACAACAACAGACAACAATGACAAATAACAACGGGACAAATAACAGTCAAAGACAGTGAAAAACAGAGAGAGAGGGGGGGGGGGGGAACGGAGGAGAGAAAGGCGAGGAGACCGATACAAACTGTCTGAACCGCCGCAGTCTGGTACAGCGTGGTGTAGCGGTGACCCGGATGTCAAAGGTGAACCCCTCTACGGGCCACAATTAGCAATTACATAACATCCCAAATATTCATCTGCAGTTCTGTCGAGCTGTCGTTTATCAACCATATATGCAAAGGAGGGCGGCACGGTGGCACAGCGCGTCGCCTCACAGCAGGAGGGTCCCGGGTTCGAGCCCCGGGGTAGTCCGACCTCGGGGATTGTACCGGGTCGTGGAGTTTGCATGTTCTGCCCGTGTCTGTGTGGGTTTCCTCCGGGGGCTCCGGTTTCCTCCCACAGTCCAGACATGTAGGTCAGGTGAATGGGCCGCACTAAATTGGCCCAAGGTGCGACCCCGAGAGCAGGATAAGCGGCTGGGATAACGGATGGATGGATATGCAAAGGAGGCCTATCAAATGCGCTGCACACGTGCGGTACAGGTTTTACTCTCCTGGAGCCGCTACATCCTCATCCTGTCCACGTGCTCAACCGGTAGTACGCATTCGGGACTCGGTCCATGCAGGCGTAAACTGAAAATCAAACCAGAATCGCCCAGCTTCTCATTAGATGCCATTCTCTGTGCAGATTGCCACATCGATCTCTACTTCCCACCCCGGGTCCGGAGCGGGTCCTCCTCCTCCTCTATTTGGACACACCGTTTCTCCCGTTCTCCTTCTATTCGGAGCGTCGCCGTATTCATCAGCCGGCAGCAGAAATTCTATAGCCCGTTTTTTTTCTCTCGTATTGACATTCTGATGAAACGGCCCCGGCTCCAGATGACAGGCGGCAGATTCCCATTACCCCGGGCTGCCATGCAACACGCCGCTTCCCGGAGACAAGACACACCGTGTTTAAACAGGAGCAACCGCGGAGGAACACCACCCCCCACCCCCCCCCACCCACCTCCCTCTCGCTTGCTGTCCTGCTTTTCATTTGCTCGCTCTCTCCCTTTTCTTGCCCTCTTTCTCCCCGTCTTTCTTCCTCCTTCTCATATGTGCATGCATAAACTCACGGCTCACATGCGCCGTTCCGGCGCTCCATCTTTTAATCCGAGCCGACTCCGAAGGAGGCCAAACTTCAAACATGCTAAGATTAAAAGACTTCTCCCAACCCGGCTTCCTTTCCCTCTTCCTGACGCCAGTTTACCTCGTCAGCCACCGGCTGGCTGTTCAACCCAAACGAGGCACCGGATCGTTTTGGGAATTTGAATGAAATAAAAGGGAGGTGGGAGGGGGGGGGGGCGACGGCATTACAATCGGTAATTTTTTTTGACGGATTGACGTGGCGCTAATTGCTCAATTAACGGTTTCGTAAAATAGTGGCAGAAGGAATTAGAGCAAATTTTGAGGACGCCGGAACATCAAAGGACGGATTTCCGCGAGGGGAGATGAAAAACAAGCCCCGTATGGAAACGAGCTGTTTTGAATATCTCAGAGGACTGCTCTCACAAACCAGGCCACACAAAGGGATGGGGGGAGGGGGCGCTCTCCACCCCCCCCCCCATCCCTTAGAAGTGGAGGAATGGTACGCCAAGGTCAGCCGTTCTGGTGACTCTCTCACCTTGACTTCGGCTGCATGGCCATACGAAACAGCAGCATCCGACCCCGATGTTTTCCCTGGACTAATTTTAGCCATGACCGGTGTCCATGGAAACATGCCACAGAGCTCGTCTGTTGGAGAAGAGCCAATCGAAGGGCTGGGGGGATGCTGGCGGCCTGGTCACGTCCTCACGTCTCCGGCCCGAGACAGCACGGTCAGTGTGAAACGGAAGCGACGGGTTCGGTTGACTTTCGGCGAAGCCGGTTCGGGAGTTCAGGTTTTTCCTCCATCCGTGGAAAATCATGAATTTCCTCACTTGATTTTGTAATGAAAACACTCTTTCATCTGTCCTATAAATGTTCCCAATAAATCACTGAGAAAAGCCCAAGACATTTTTTTTACCCCCCCTCTCCCCTCCCCTCCCTTTTCTCCACAATTGTATCCGGCCAATTACCCCGCTCTTCCGAGCCGTCCCGGTCGCTGCTCCCTCCACCCCCCCCCCTCTGCCGATCCGGGGAGGGCTGCAGGCTACCACATGCCTCCTCCCATACATGTGGAGTCGCCAGCCGCTTCTTTTCACCTGACAGTGAGGAGTTTCACCAGGGGGACGTAGCGCGTGGGAGGATCACGCTATCCCCCCCCCCCGCCAAACAGACACCCCGACCGACCAGAGGAGGCGCTAGTGCATCGACCAGGACACATATCCACATCCGGCTTCCCACCTGCAGACAAGGACAATTGTGTCTGTAGGGACGCCCGACCAAGCCGGAGGCAACACGGGGATTCGAACCGGCGATCCCCGTGTTGGTAGGCAACGGAATGGACCGCTACGGTAGGTGGACGCCCAAGCCCAAGACATTTTTATGTTGAAACCCAAACTCACGTTCTGGCCATGGTTTAACAGCTGGGGACTATGAATCATGTTGTATCTGTGAAATGATGATAATGATTATAATAATAATAACACTAATAATGATGATGATGATAATAATGATGATGATAATAATGATTATAATAATAACAATAATGATGATGATGATGATAATAATAATAATGATGATAATAATGATGATAATGATAATAATAATAATGATGATGATAATAATGATAATGATAATAATGATAATAATAATAATGATGATGATGATAATAATGATGATGATGATAATAATGACGATAATGATAATAATAATAATAATGATGATGATGATAATGATAATAAGGATGATGATGATGATAATAATAATGATGATAATAATGACGATAATGATAATAATAATGATGATGACGATGATGATAATGATAATAATAATAATAATGACGATAATGATGATAATAACGATGATGATGATGATGATGATAATGATGATGATGATAATGATAATGATGATGATGATAATGATGATAATAAGGATGATGATAATAATAATGATAATAATGACGATAATGATAATAATAATGATGATGACGATGATGATAATGATAATAATAATAATAATGATGATAATGATGATAATAACGATGATGATGATGATAATGATGATGATAATAATGATGGTGATGATGATGATAATAATTATGATGATGATGATGATGATGACGATAATGATGATAATGATAATAAAATAAAAATAATAAGTGTAACTGAACGTCACACAGAGGTGAATGGATGCTCCTCTCAAAGCAACATAACATGTAGCTTTAATGTTTAATGCTACAGATCCTACAACAGCGTGCATGGGGAGAGGTTCCTGCAGGTGTGTTGGTACACCTGCAGGAACCTCTCTCTCTCTCTCTCTCTCTCTCTCTCTCTCTCTCTCTCTCTCTCTCTCTCTCTCTCTCTCTCTCTCTCTCTCCAGAAACAAGGCTCCCAGGAACTGCTGCAGCTCCACGGGCCCCGTTTCCTCATTTTCTCCTGTGATTTCTTCCCGTAGCGCAAACAGCTAAAACATCAATACAGCAATGTACAACTACCGAATACAGTTACATGGATATTATCGCGGCGATAATAGCAAAAGAGCAACGGAGAGAGAGAGCGAGGGAGAAACAAGCGGGAGCAGAGGAAATAAAAGGCATGCAGAAGGAGAGCGGGGACATGGACAGCAGGGCTCGTCCCTGTTCGCCTGCTGGGACTGAACGGACTGATCACACAGAATTTATACTGCTGAAACTTTTAATTAGGACCGTCTCTCGCCTTCTCGCCACTTCCTTATAAGCTCTATGACAATGAAAAGGGGAAAAAAAACCACGCAGACTGCCTATTTTTGGTTTCAGAGACTTGGCTTGTTTACTACCAGCCACTGTGGTGTGGTGTGGTGTGGTGTGGCGTGGTGTGGCGTGGTGCTACGGTGCGGTGCGGTGTGGTGTGATGTGGTGGTGCAGTGCGGTGGTGAGACGTGGTGCGGTGTGGTGCGGTGCAGTATGGTGTGGTGTGATGTGGTGGTGCAGTGCGGTGGTGAGATGTGGTGCGGTGTGGTGATGTGGTGCGGTGTGGTGGTGAGATGTGGTGCAGTGTGGTGATGTGGTGCGGTGTGGTGTGGTGTTGTGATGTGGTGATGTGATGTGGTGCGGTATGATGTGATGTGGTGGTGCAGTACAGTGGTGAGATGTGGTGCAGTGTGGTGATGTGGTGCGGTGTGGTGTGGTGTTGTGATGTGGTGATGTGATGTGATGTGGTGCGGTATGATGTGATGTGGTGGTGCAGTACGGTGGTGAGATGTGGTGCGGTGTGGTGATGTGGTGCGGTGTGGTGTGGTGTTGTGATGTGGTGGTGTGGTGCGGTGCAGTGCTGTGATGTGATGTGGTGGTGTGGTGCGGTGATGTGATGTGGTGGTTCGGTGCTGTGCAGTGGGGTGGTGAGATGTGGTGCGGTGTGGTGTTGTGGTGCAATGCGGTGTGGTGTGATGTGGTGGTGCGGTGCAGTGTGGTGGTGAGATGTGGTGCGGTGTGGTGTTGTGATGTGGTGGTGTGGTGTGGTGCGGTGCAGTGCTGTGATGTGGTAGTGCGGTGCGGTGCGGTGCGGTGATGTGGTGGTTCGGTGCTGTGCAGTGGGGTGGTGAGATGTGGTGCGGTGTTGTGTTGTGGTGCAATGCGGTGTGGTGTGATGTGGTGGTGCGGTGCAGTGTGGTGGTGAGATGTGGTGCGGTGTTGTGTTGTGGTGCAATGCGGTGTGGTGTGATGTGGTGGTGCGGTGCAGTGTGGTGGTGAGATGTGGTGCAGTGCGGTGTTGTGGTGCAATGCGATGCGATGCGGTGCGGTGATGTGGTGGTGTGGTACAGTGGTGTGGTACAGTGGTGCGGTGCGATGTGGTGAGTATGTGTGTGGTGTGGTGGTGTGGTGGTGTGGTGGTGTGGTACAGTGGTGTGGTACAGTGGTGTGGTGCGATGTGGTGAGTATGTGTGTGGTGTGGTGGTGTGGTGGTGTGGTGGTGTGGTACAGTGGTGTGGTACAGTGGTGCGGTGCGATGTGGTGAGTATGTGTGTGGTGTGGTGATGTGGTGTGGTGGTGTGGTGTGATCCTGTATGGCCGGACTGGTAAAGTGCAGCATCAACACTATCAGACACACCGGCTCAAACATCCAGGTGGGTGTAAGAGTAAACACACTGTTGGGTTTTCCTTCCCTTTCGCATGAAAAGGCCGCACTGCAACTGCAGAGTCTCCGTCAAGGAGGGAAAGACTCCTGACTCTCCGGCATGCAGACGTGTCATCGTTTCCCGAGGTTGAAGTCAGTCTCTGCACTTAACAAGAAGAAGAAGAAGAAGAAGCAGGAGTTGTCTGAAGTGTAAGTGCCATTAACCATTCTTCTGAGCCTCTCTTTTCTCCAAGTAACGCAAACCTGTCTCACTTTGAACCAACGCTCTCGTCTGTTCCCTCCCGAGTCTGATGTGGGACAGCCGAGGACGAGATGCTCGTTGAAAACGCCGAGGCGGCATTGATCATGTGTGTGTGGAGGGGGGGGGGGGTCAGCAAACGATCAGCCGATAAAGCGACCGACTCTTGCTCTTCAGCAGACGGATCCGGCCCGACGTTCTTCTTCATCCCCCGCCACCGTTCTCACGCAGGAGGTTGTCACGGTGCTGGCCGCTATAATCACACCTGGTCAAGCCTCATCAAAGCTGTCCCCACACTGCATAGGAATCCAGGGGGCTCAACTCATTTTCTCTCTCGTTCCTCAGTCTCTCCCCCTCGCAGTCTCTCTCTCTCTTTCTCTGTCGCCTCCCCTTCCCTTCCTCAAACCTGTTTATCTGTCTCCTTCTACCTGTCTCTCCGTTTCCCACTTTGGCCGTCTCTCTCTTCATCTGTCCCTCTCCCTCTATCGCTCTCTGGTTGTCTCGCTGGCCAACGCTCTCTCTCTCTCTCTCTCTCTCTCTCTCTCTCTCTCTCTCTCTCTCTCTCTCTCTCTCTCTCTCTCTCTCTCTCTCTCTTCCCTCATCCTCTCTTTGGCTCTATGTATCCCCGTCTCTGTGCTAGAAACTCGGGTGTCTTTTCTCTCTCCCTCTCCAACTCCATCCCTTTCTCTTGTTTCTCCCTCTTCCTCTGACATTTTCCCACTTCCAGTCCTCCCCCCCCACTCTCGTTACCTCTCTTTCTCCCTCTCGCACGTACTTCCTCTTTCTATGTTTAATTTCTCTCTCACCCACTCTCCGGCTTGATGCCACAGTTGGTGGCATGTTGAAGGGTGCTGGTACAGCAACTGGGATGAAATCTAACATGACAGGTGCCACGACTGTGGTCGGGAGGCAAATGTACTTTTTGAGTTTACATCCAGAGTCAACACCCTCTCGTCTCCTTTTGACATTGGTCCCGAGCTAAAAAGGCTGCATTCCACATAAATAATGCGGAAAGGAAAAAATAACCTGCGTGTATGCGGATTAAGAACAGCCCATGATGTTCAGGCCACATATAGGAACATCGCCAATTTGGGACTGTTGTTTCCTACCCATTTGGTATAGTTTCTTTTTTTTCTGAAAGGCACTGAGGCAGTGAGCAAAATAATAGGAGGAACAGAATGGGGTGACAGCCTTGGTCACTGGGGACCAAGGGCAACTACAGGCTGGACAAAAGCCATTCTTGGCTTGACCCATACCATATATATATATAGTGCAGATGTGAACACAGCCTTACGCAGTATCTTGACTGCCACCGTAACAGAGACCAATAAACTTGTATGCCACTGCAACCGTAATCCTGGAGATGCTTGGGTACAGGATTAAAAACACAGGTCACCAACAGTACCCTACATGGAAGAGAAGGCTAGAGGCCAAGATCAAAGCAGCACAGAGATGTTAGCCAGTTAACAGAGGTGCAGAAAGGTGTGATGAAAGACAGGCCCTGGTTGAAGAAGTACAGCAAGATGTCCATAAGTGAGGCCCTGGAAACTGCCAAACAAAGGCTCACAGCTCTGGCCACCAGGCTGAAGAGATACACTAGAAAAGCAGAAGCCAAAAAAGCAAATGGCCTGTTCCTCAAGGAACCATCCAGAGTATACTCCCAGCTGCAGGGTAACAAGAGAACAACATCAGACCCACCCAGAGCAGAGACTGAGCGATACTGGGAGGATATATGGGAAAAGGAGGCATCGCACAACACCAATGCCCAGTAGCTGGTGGACCTAAGAGCAGACCACAGCAATATCCCAGAACAAGAGCCAGTTATCATCACAGTGGTTGACACCCAACGACAAGTCTCAAACATGAAGAGCCGGACTGTATCAGGACCTTACATGATTCATGCCTACTGGCTGAAGATCCTAACAGCACTCCATGCACACCTGACAACACCAACGAACCAGCTCTAACATCAGGGTCTCACCCTGAATGGCAAACACAGGGAAGAACTATACTGATCATGAAGGAGCCCCACAAGGGTACAACACATTCAAACTACCGGCCGATAACCTGCCTCTCCACAACATGGAAGATTCTGTCAGGCTTCATAGCAGCTACGCTGAATGGGCATGAGTCAAGACATGAGCGAAACTCACAAAGGAATTGGGAACAACAACAGAGGGTCAAAGCGCCAGCTACTAGTTGATAGAGCAGTCACCCAAGACTCTAAAACCAGACACACCAACCTTAGCACGGCCTGGATTGACTACAAGAAACCCTACGATTCAATGCCCACACCTGGTTACTGGAGTGCTTGGCACTATACAAAGCCGACCAGGACACTAAAAGCCTTCATCAAGAAATCAATGCGGCAGTGGAAAATAACACTAGAGCTCAACTCAAAGACAATCACATAGGTAACCATCAAATGTGGCATATACCAAGGTGATGGACTATCCCCACTGCTGTTTTGCATAGGCCTGAACCCCCTCAGTCAGATCATCTGTAAGAGTGGATATGGATACAGGTTCAGAAGTGGAGTTACCATCAACCACCTCCTATGCATGGATGACGTCAAGCTGTACGCCAGGAATGAGCAAGACATTGACTCGCTGATCCACCTCACCAGGATCTAGTGACGACATGGGGATGTCATTTGGACTGAATAAGTGCAGTCAAATGCTGGTAAACAGAGGAAAGGTGGTGAGGACTGAAGGGGTTGAATTACCAGATGGCAGGATAACAGATATACAGGACAGCGACAAGGACAAGGACCCAGGTATTCCGCAGGCAAATGGAAATCACGAGGAAGAAGCAAGGAGGGCAGCTACAGCCAAATACCTCCAGAGGGTAAAGCAGGCCTTGAAGAGCCAGCTCAATGGGAAGAATAAGATCCAAGCCATCAACACATATGCCCTACCAGTCATCAGATACCCAGCTAGAATAATAAGCTGGCCAAACGAGGAGATAAAGGTCACAGATATCAGGACACAGAAACTCCACACAATGCACATAAGGTTCCACCCGAAGTCCAGCAGCCTAAGACTATACGATAAGCGAAAAGATGGGGGCTGATAGTTAGTGAGTGTCAGAGCCACTATCCAGGATGAAACAAGGAACATCCATGAGTACATCAGAAAGACGGCCCCCCAGCACAAACTGCTGAGTACCTCAGGCAACAGAAGACAGCGTGCAGAGTAAGAAGAAGAGGAGGTATCATGGAAGATCAAGCCCCTCCAAGGGATGTATCATCAACAGATAGAAGATGTAGCTGATATTGAGAAATCCTACCAGTGGCTAAAAAAGGCTGGACTGAAGGACAGCACAGAAGCTCTGATCATAGCAGCACAAGAACAGGCACTCAGGACTAGATCGGTTTAGGCAGCTACTAACATCTACCACACTAGACAAGACCCAAGATGCAGGCTTGAAAATATGCCCCTGAAACAGTCCAGCACTTAGTAGCAGGGTGTAAAATGCTAGCTAGGAAAGTGTACACTGAAAGGTATAACCAAGGCTGGGATAGTGTACAGGAAAATATGTACTGAATACAGACTGGAAGGCCCCAAATCCAAATGGGAGACACCACCAAAGGCGGTTGAGAATGGCAGAGCTAAGATCCTGACAGACTGACGGGCATCTTGGTAGCGTAGTGGTCTATTCCGTTTTCTGCCAACACGGGGATCGCCGGTTCGGATCCTGGTGTTACGTCCAGCTTGGTCGGGCGTCCCTACAGACACAATTGGCCGTGTCTGTGGGTGGGAAGCCAGATGTGGGTATGTGTCCTGGTTGCTCTACTAGCGCCTCCTCTGGTCGGTCAGGGCGCCTGTTCGGGGGGGAGGGGAAACTGGGGGGAGTAGCGTGATCCTCTCACGTGCTACATCCCCCTCGTGAAACTCCTCACTGTCAGGTAAGAAGAAGCAGCTGGTGACTCCACATATATCGGAGGAAGCGTGTGGTAGTCTGCAGGCCTCCCCAGATCGGTAGAGGGGGTGGAGCAGCAACTGGGATGGCTCAGAAGATTGGGGTAATCGGCCAAATACAACTGGGGTGAAAAAGAGGGGGGGGGAAGCCACAAAAAAAAGTTCCAGACTGACAAGCAGGTGCTGGCTAACCAAACAGACATTGTGATGGTCGACAAGGAACAGAAGACAGCAGTAGTGATCGATGTAGCAATGCCAAGCGATGGCAACATCAGGAAGGAAGAGCATGAGAAGCTAGAGAAATACCAAGGGCTGAAGGAAGAACTAGATCAGACGTGGAAGGTGAAATCCACAGTAGTCCCAGTGGTAATAGGAGCACTTGGGCATGTGACCCCAAACTGGGAGAGTGGCTTCAGCAGATTCCAGGGACAACATCTGAGGTCTCTGCACAGAAGTGTGCAGTCCTAGGAACAGCTAGAATACTGCGCAGAGCCCTCAAACTCCCAGGCCTCTGGTAGAGGACCCGAGCTTGAGGAAGACACACACCACCCGAAAAAGGGTGTGGAGATTTTCATCGGGTTGGCAATGGTGCATAGCAACAATTGTTATATGTACTACATGTACTATACATAGTACATACATATGTACACACAAAAACGTGGTACAGGAACAAATGAGGCTCACTATCAGAGCAAGATTATTGGACTGTATCATCTTAACCAACAATTAACCCTTAAAACCTACCTCGATTCCTGACTCCTATGAGTGAGTGAGTGAGTGAGTGAGTGAGTGAGTGAGTGAGTGAGTGAGGGAGCAAGCAGGCAAGCAAGTGAGTGAAAGATGCCTTTCCGCAGAGTTTTGAATGGCACTCAGTGCCCAACATAATTATAGGTTGAGATAGAAGTAGACTGACATCCACAGAGAGAGGAAGGCACATACAGAGGAACTGCTGAGGGTTTAAATAATAAATGCCAATTTGGAGTGTGTGTGCGGGTGTGTGTGTGTGTGTGTGTGTGTAGTTGGTGGGATGGAAGTGTGTGGAGGAGATGGAGTGATACAGAAATTAGAGTGACATGAATGAAAATAAATTGAGACAGAGATTAAAAAAGGGAAGGAAAAGATAAAGAAAATAAAAACAAGAGAAAGAAAGAAAGGTTGGTTAAGTCAGTTGTTCAGGTTGGAGAGACGAAACGAGGGCAAGAATTAGAAAAGGGGGGAAAACCCCTGAAATGCGAGCAATTAAGAACACGGGTTTATGGAGGAAAGATGGGATGGAAGAAAAGAGAGAAGGAGTGAGGGAAAAAATCGGGGGGGGGGGGTGGAGAGATAGTGGGGAGAAATTAAGTCCCCGGGCCCTTTGGCAGAGCTGTGATCCTCACAGCATAACCTCTTCATCTTTCACCAGCTCCCTCAACGTGACAGATCCACCCATCCCTGGACCCCAGAGGGGTGGCAGTAACGCACTCCGTTGGCCGAATCCACCCTCCATCCCCCGTCACGCCACTCCACGCCAGCCTTCTCTCCGTCCCCACCGAGCCCCAAGCACGAAGAGCTCGGCTTGTAGGTCTGGCACACCCACATACTCCTGACCCCCGGTTTTCCAGTACCTGGCGTCACATCACAGTCACAAGTACATCCAAATGATCTGGCGGCACAAAATGGCCTCCACGGACAGCCACCACGGTGTGCTGCCTATGTTGTCGTTACTAGCTACTACACAACATTTCCTTTGCTACTGCAGACCTGTAATACCAACTCCCATATGCACAGGATCGACATAATCTAGTTCCATTTGCTTTTATTCGCAAAAATATCCAAATTCCTAAAATATGGAGACTATAAAACTTTTACACGTGTACTTTTCTTTTCTATTTTCTTTTTGTTGTGTTTTCTGTATGACTGGAGGTTTAAAGGGTACATCCACTATGGAGCAGAGCGACACTGGGGCGGCGTCCGAGTGACGTCACAGCATCGCTGTCGCTATGGACGCGTCACAGGAAGTCAGACATGCCAAGCACGTTAGACAGTACAGCACGGCTGTGTCTACTACACCAACTCGCGTATATGCTGCCGTAAATCCGATACTATTAACCCCGAATGAAAACGAAAGAATATTACTCCAGTGCATCCGACGTCTGACTTCCGTTTGCTGCGAAGCTTCCGCTTCCGCTCGGGAAGGGCTAAAAATAGCTCATGGACGCCGCCCCAGTCTCTCGCTGACTACACGAACGCGCGCGTCTTTTATTTCCCCTTCACCAACCAGCTGCCCTAGCAACATGGCGCTGCCCCAACCAATCATCGTCGTGGCTCCTCTTGTCAACCCGGAAACACTTTCTTAAAGCGACCAGAACCGATTATGGTGAATTATGTCCATATAGTCCGCTACACCGTCATCATTACGCCAATGGGCATAAACTGGAGGTTTCCGCCTCTATACTGCCACCACGGTTTAGTAGGGGGTACTGCATCTTGCGGATACATAGCGTTAATTTTTGAGGACGTGTAGAAAAAGGGGATCTGAAGGACCTATGCATGACAGCTATCTTGTGTGTGAATAAACACAGCTAAAGTATGGCTGTGGCCTAACAGTGCAATATATACGGTACAGGTGACCAGGGGCGGCCCGACCCATTAGCTAACTAAGCGCCTGCTTAGGGCCTCCATGGCCACCAGTTGGCCCCCAAGAGCACAGGAATTTTTTTTCCTTTGGTGAAATATTATATCATCCACCCATTATCCAAACCGCTTATCCTGCTCTCAGGATGCTGGAGCCTATCCCAGCAGTGACTGGGCGAAGGCGGGGACACACCCTGGACAGGCCACCAGGCCATCCCACCCACCCACCCACCCACACACACACACACACACTCCCCGGGGTTCGAACTCAGGATCTTCCTGCTGTGAGGCGACCGCACTAACCACTGCGCCACCGTGCCGCCAGTAGAAGAAACAACATCAAGTAAAATGGCCCTGAAGGAGTCTGAATGAGGAGGCCCTCCTCCCTGTCCTGCAGAGCTTGTGGGCCGACCCTTCACCTTAGAGCTTGTTCGTGCCCCACCCGCTGTCTGTCAAGATGAACCACGGACACCACCCTCCACCGACGTTCTCCTGCCGCCATCCGTACTTCGCCGTCTCCCAGTAAAACTCCCGGGGGCTGGGAAGCCATCAGAGGGTATTTGCCCCGTCGCAGGCATGAGTGGGGGGGGGGGTTGCCACACTATTACCACCTGCACTTCTCAGCCTCTTACGGGATGCGGCACGCTCCGGATAACAGGAGCGGCGGGCGGAGGGGGAAGGAGAACCCGACCTCCTTCTGAATTCGATGTAAATATCGGCGCGGAGGAGAGCGCGGGAAGTCCTGGGAGCTACCCCGTCCTCCTCCGGGCGGAGCTAATAAGTCTGCCACTCCAGTATCAACAGGGAGGATTAGGAGGGAAACAAAGGATCCATTTCCTCTCCTGAGTGAACCGCTCGCTCCCACCGGCGCTGATGCATCAGGGTGGAATCACACACACACACACACACCCAAACACACACACACACACACACACACACACACACACACACACACACACACACACACACACACACACACCAAAGCACGTTTAAGCACACTTTCTAACGTGTGCACACAGAATGACTCATGAATAAGCACTTAAGAACAGGCACACACATATGTGTGCATGCAGCACACACACACAAATACATAGTCACACACACTCTGTCTCTCTAACACGCACACGCACACACACACACACACACACACACACACACACACACACACACACACACACACACACACACACACAGAGCCATACATCACGGACAGACACACACTCCCACATGGACACACTGCTGCCAGCGGCTGGGTGTGAAGTGTGCTGCAGGCACCTTGCAGAGCCGGGACGGTGGCGGGTGACACATTGGGGGCAGGTCAGACTGTGTGTGGGGGGGGGGGGCAGAAAGGTGAGCGCTGGACACCGGACACAGGCGGGACACCACACTGACGTTTTTCTGGCAGCAGACTGCAAGACGCCAAGTCTCATCCTCCTCTCTGGTGCCATCCCTCTGTCTCTCTGTCTGTCTGTCTCTCTGTCTCTCTGTCTGTCTGTCTCTCTGTCTCTCTGTCTGTCTGTCTGTCTGTCTGTCTGTCTGTCTGTCTGTCTGTCTGTCTGTCTCTCCCTCTCTCTCTCCTTCTCTGTGTGTCTCTCTCCCCCCCTCTCTCTCTTTCCCTCTGTCTCTCTCTCTTTCGCTTGCTCTCTCTGTCTCTGTCTCTATCTGTCTCTCTGTCTCTGACTGTCTCTCTGTCTGTCTGTCTGTCTCTGTCTCTATCTGTCGCTCTCTGTCTGTCTGTCTGTCTGTCTGTCTGTCTGTCTGTGTGTCTCTCTCTCCTTCTCTGTGTGTGTGTCTCTCTCCTCCTCTCTCTCTTTCCCTCTGTTTCTCTCTCTCCTTCGCTTGCTCTCTCTGTCTCTGTCTCTATCTGTCGCTCTCTGTCTCTCTCTGTCTGTCTGTCTCTGTCTCTATCTGTCGCTCTCTGTCTCTGTCTGTCTGTTTCTCTCTGTCTCTCCCCCTCTCTCTCCTTCTCTGTGTGTCTCTCTCCCCCTCTCTCTCTTTCCCTCTGTCTCTCTCTTTCGCTTGCTCTCTCTGTCTCTGTCTCTATCTGTCGCTCTCTGTCTCTGTCTGTCTCTCTGTCTGTCTGTCTGTTTCTCTCTGTCTCTCCCTCTCTCCTTCTCCGTGTGTCTCTCTCCCCCTCTCTCTCTTTCCCTCCATCTCTCTCTCTCCTTCGCTTGCTCTCTCTGTCTCTGTCTCTATCTGTCGCTCTCTGTCTCTGT
>NC_079226.1:38760761-38837353 GCF_029633865.1 Lampris incognitus
TACAGCATCCTCAGTCACCTTTACCTCCCTCCTGACCTGCTCTCAGGCTCGCTCGGCGAGGCCTTGTGCGTGTCGGGCGGACGCCGAGCACCGTAAGCGGAAATCACACACGGGACTCGCCGGTTCGAATCCCCGTGTTACCTCCGGCTTGGTCGGGCGTCCCTCCAGACACAACTGGCCGTGTCCTGCGGGTGGGAAGCCGGATGCGGGTATGTGTCCTGGTCGCTGCACTAGCGCCTCCTCTGGTCGGTCAGAGCGCCTGTTCGGGGGGGGGAGGGGGGAACTGGGGGGGAATAGCGTGATCTCCCATGTGCTACGTCTCGTGTTCGGGAATTTGCCGAGACGCTTGCCGCCGCCCATGTGCTTTCCTATTACTGTCTCGGGCAGGAATTTAGTGGGGCAACGGCAGAAAAGAAAAGTGAAAAAACAGAAAGCTATTACCCGGACAGCTTTTCTCACATCTCCCCACAGCCATCAGATGCACACATGCACCTCCCCCCCCCCTGCCCCGCCCCCCGAGGTGCGCTCACTGCAACTTTCGCTCCTCTCACCGCGAGCTGTATTGATTTCTAGGCTCGACGCCGCCGTGCTGTGCCCAGAGGAAGGTGCCCGGGAATACTCGTGACCTTTGTCAAAGTACGCCGGTGGGTGCTGGGGCGGGAGGGGTGCCTTGCTCGGCATCGTGAGCTTACGCCCTGCACCCCTCCTCCGGACACCTCTTCCCTCATCCCTCTTTTAAGAACAAAAACCAGAAAAGCGACCCCACATGAGGAGTGGGACAGAGATGGCCATTGAGGCCACGTGGTTTGTCAGTCACATGGGAATTACCCTTCTGTGACAGAAGGGTACCAGCAAGAGTTAAGGGAAGGTTTACAAGATGGTGGTGAGACAAGCTATGTTGTATGGTTTGGAGACAGTGGCACTGATGAAAAGACAGGAGGTGGAGCTGGAGGGTGGGGCAGAGATGAAGATGCTAAGATTTTCATTGGGAGTGATGAAGAAGGACAGGATTAGGAACGAGTACATTAGAGGGACAGCTCAGGTTGGACGGTTTGGAGACAAAGCAAGAGAGACAAGACTGAGATGGCTTGGACATGTGTGGAGGAGAGATGCTGGGTATATTGGGAGAAGGATGCTGAACATGGAGCTGCCAGGGAAGAGGAGAAGAGGAAGGCCAAAGAGGAGGTTTATGGATGTGGTGAGGGAGGACATGCAGGTGGCTGGTGTGACAGAGGAAGACGCAGAAGACAGGAAGAGGTGGAAACGGATGATCCGCTGTGGCACCCCCTAACGGGAGCAGCCAAAAGTAGTAGTAGTAGTAGTTGTAGTAGTAGTAGTAGTATAATGTGCTACTGATAAAATGTTGTAGCGAATTCAGGGGGCAGCCGGGAACCGCCACAGCCGGGACGCAAACCCGAGTCTTCTGCACCACGGGCGGACTACATTAACCAGTCAACTAACGGGTCCGACCCGTTAGCCAATGGGCTAGCGAGTCCAGTCATCCGTGGTCGTTACAACATGTTTAAGTACGAAGCCAAACGCAGTCTCCGGTCAGAATAAAGTTTTCTTCTGTCGTGAGAAAAGTCAAGGAGCAGCAGTTACTTTGCCTGCAGGGGCAGAGTGTTTGTTCCATCCATCCATCCATTATCCAAGCCACTTCCTCCAATCAGGGTCGCGGGGATACTGGATGCTGGAGCCCTGGACAGGCCGCCAGGCCATCACAGGACACACACACACACACACACACACACAGATTCACACCTAGGGACAATTCAGTACGGCCGATTCACCTGACCTGCATGTCTTTGGACTGTGGGAGGAAACCAGAGCCCCCAGAGGAAACCCACGCAGACACGGGGAGAACATGCAAACTCCACACAGAGGACGACCCCCCAAGGTTGGACTACCCCGGGGCTCGAACCCCAGGACCGTTTTGCTGTGAGGCGACCGCCCTAACCACTGCAGCACCGTGCCGCCACTGTTTGTTCCAAATTGCTAAAAACCAATCAAAGATGATTCATTCTGCTGGGAAAAGTGCCTCAAGTTCACCGCTCAAAACCTCAAATATACAGAGGCTGTTAGGAGGGAACATTTTATCAAATAAAAAGGACCTCCATCTATCTCTTTTTTTTATTGGAAAGAAATCAAACACAAACGCACTGCTTATTTTGTGCAAATGCCTTCCACGGGCATTCTCGCTCACCCCGCAGTCGAGACTGATGTACTTACCTAAATCCTGACCCGGTTAGGCCGCAGACATTTAGGGAGCATGAATATACAGTGCGATTGGATTTACACACACACACACACACACACACACACACACACACACACACCAACACACACACACACACGTTATGAGGGAGCCGGCAGGCCGGCAACACACCCTTCACTGAATTGTGTTATAAATAAGCTTTCACTTAATTGCTTCCCTCAACTGGAGGAACAAACGCAGGGCAGCATGTTTTATCACCACTCAAAACTGGTGTGTGTGTGTGTGTGTGTGTGTGTGTGTGTGTGTGTGTGTGTGTGTGTGTGTGTGTGTGTGTGTGTGTGTGTGTGTGTCTGTGTGTGTGAACTAGGTTTTTCTATCCTAATGGGGGACGAAAAACCAGAGACTACCTACCCTGTGGGGACATTTTATGGGTCCCCATGAGGAAAGGGGTGTATTTCAGGGTCAGGACCTGGGTTTAGGGTTCAGGTTAGAATCAGGGTTAGGTTCAGGTCAGGGTTAGGTTAAGGTCAGGGTTAGGTTAAGGTCAGGTTCAGGTCAGGGTTAGGTTCAGGTCAGGGTTAGGTTCAGGTCAGGGTTAGGTTCAGGTCAGGGTTAGGTTAAGGTCAGGGTTAGGTTCAGGCAGGGTTAGGTTAAGGTCAGGGTTAGGTTCAGGTCAGGGTTAGGTTAAGGTCAGGGTTAGGTTCAGGTCAGGGTTAGGTTAAGGTCAGGGTTAGGTTCAGGTCAGGGTTAGGTTAAGGTCAGGGTTAGGTTCAGGTCAGGGTTAGGTTCAGGTCAGGGTTAGGTTAGAATCAGGGTTAGGTTCAGGTCGGGGTTAGGTTCAGGTCAGGGTTAGGTTCAGGTCAGGGTTAGGTTAAGGTCAGGGTTAGGTTAGAATCAGGGTTAGGTTAAGGTCAGGGTTAGGTTAAGGTCACGGTTAGGTTCAGGTCAGGGTTAGGTTCAGGTCAGGGTTAGGTTCAGGTCAGGGTTAGGTTAAGGTTAGAATCAGGGTTAGGTTCAGGTCAGGGATAGGTTCAGGTCAGGGTTAGGTTAAGGTTAGAATCAGGGTTAGGTTAAGGTCAGGGTTAGGTTCAGGTCAGGGTTAGGTAAGGTCAGGGTTAGGGTCAGGTCAGAGTTAGGGTCAGGTTAGAATCAGGGTTAGGTTAAGGTCAGGGGTTAGGTTCAGGTCAGGGTTAGGGTCAGGTCAGGGTTAGGGTCAGGTTAGAATCAGGGTTAGGTTAAGGTCAGGGTTAGGTTCAGGTCAGGGTTAGGTTCAGGTCAGGGTTAGGTTAGAATCAGGGTTAGGTTAAGGTCAGGGTTAGGTTAAGGTCAGGGTTAGGTTCAGGTCAGGGTTAGGTTCAGGTCAGGGTTAGGTTCAGGTTCAGGTTAGACATGATGAGTAAAGTTAGAGTTAAGGACTAGGGGATGAATGTAGTAAATGAGGGGTCCCCACAAGGATAGGGTGACATGGTGTGTGTGTGTGTGTGTGTGTGTGTGTGTGTGTGTGTGTGTGTGTGTGTGTGCACGAAGGCGGCAGTAATTTCTGGGAGCAGAAAGCGGATGACGGCGGATGGAAAGGTGGTACCCCGCCCCCTGCACAGGCTGATAAGAGATGGAGCAGCTCCATACAGCTACTGACCCGAGTTCACAGCCTCCTGTGGCTTCGCAGAATAATTTAATGCAATCTTCACGCCAATAATTACCACGGAGGCTGTAAGCAGTGCCATATTACCCCACATTACGGCCCCCGCCTTTCCGAATGAAGTCCTTCGCTCCACTCGCTCGCTTAAAACTTTTTCTTTTTGGTTGCTGGTAGTTTTGCCGGTGCCGGTGTTTAACGATGACGTAATAAACTTAATAAAGCACCTTTCAGAACAACTGCAGCAAAGTGTTTTACATCCGAGAGCACTCGACCTGATGATGATGATGATGATGATGATGATGATGGTGGTGGTGGTGGTGGTGTGCTTAACAAAGCAGGAAAAGGTGAAATATACATGGATGAAACAACAGAAGAGCGAAAAGTGGGGCGCCCAGGTGGCATAGCGGTCTATTCTGTTGCCTACCAACATGGGGGATCGCCGGTTCGAATCCCCGTGTTACCTCCGGCTTGGTCGGGCGTCCCTACAGACACAATTGGCCGTGTCTGCGGGTGGAAGCCGGATGTGGGTATGTGTCCTAGCTCCTCCTCTGGTTGATCAGCGCGTCTGTTTTGGGGGGGGGGGGGGAGTAGCGTGATCCTCCCACGTGCTACGTCCCCCTGGCGAAATTCCTCACTGTCAGGTGGAAAGGAGCGGCTGGAAACTCCACGTGTATGGGAGGAGGCACGTGGTAGTCTGCAGCCCCCCTCGGATCGGCAGAGGCGGTGGAGCAGCGGCCGGGGGCGGCTCGGGAGAGTGGGGTAATTGGCCAAATTCAATTGGGGAGAAAAGGGGAGGGGGGGGGGGGAGAGTACAAAATGTGAATTTGAAGACATACAAAAGGGCAAGAAACGAACGCAATACAAGAATAAAAGGGCTTGCAAATGGCCGTGAAGTCTGTAAAAGTGGGATTTTGAGCTTTAACATTTCAAACCGTGCAGCGGGAGCAGGAGTGCGGGCTGAATAAGGAGATAGACGCTGGAGGCGGACTTGGCCAGAGAGCCGGCGGTGCGGCGGCCTGCTCGGGTTGGCTGCAAGGTTTATTCCGGGGCAGGCCGGAGACTGCTGGCAGGGAAAAGCTCAGCCGTCAGCAGGACCAAGGATAAATGTGGACATGTGTTCAGCCCGCCGGCGAGCCAGGCAAGGTGACGTCTACACATTCTCCACATGCGTGTGAAGGTTGGGGGGTACGGTGGCTCAAGAGTGGTCAGGGTAAGGTTAAAACCATACCTCTTGTCGTGACCAGAGGATAACCCACTATATATATAACCGGATACCCGATGCGATTCATAAAACCATGTGCTGGGGAGTCATGCTCACACAGCCCTGCCGCGTTCCCCCCATTAGATGATTCCAGCCCGTTCGCCACACACCGTACGTTTGTTTAGGAATTCAGAGGCGCCTAGTTGAACATCCGCCTCTCGGGAGACGGCGTTTCTCCACCTGACAGCTGTGTTGTCTTCCCTGGGTCAAAAGGAAGAGAGGTCCCCCTCCCCCCCAAACCCGTTTAGCCATTCATTATTCCAGGCAGCTAACGCACTCTTCCTGAACCATCTGGAAATATCCTGTCCGTGCCACTCCCGGCTGCAAAGCGTTTTACGCCAAACAAGTCTCCACCTTAAGTAGGCTTCATCTTAAGTAGGCTAGGCCATAATAGCCTACTTAAGATACTTTTTAAGACGCTCGTGCTGCCTTGAGGGCGGCACGGTGGCGCGGTGGTTAGTGCGGTCGCCTCATAGCAAGAAGGTCCCGGGTTCGAGGCCCGGGGTAGTCCAACCTTGCTGGGTCATTGGCGGTTGTCCTCTGTGTGGAGTTTGCATGTTCTCCCCGTGTCTGCGTGGGTTTCCTCCGGGCGCTCCGGTTTCCTGCCACAGTCCAAAGACATGTAGGTCAGGTGACTCGGCTGTACGGAATTGTCCCTAGGTGTGTGTGGGCCCTGTGATGGCCTGGCGGCCTGTCCAGGGTGTCTCTCCCCGCCTGCCGCCAAATGACTGCTGGGATAGGCTCCCGCATCGCCGCGACCCTGAGAGCAGGATAAGCGGTTCAGATAATGGATGGATGGATGGTGCTGCCTTGATGAACTTTCTATCCATTAGCTCACAGCCGCCACCGCCACAGAAAAAAAAAACTATTAAACTTCACCCTTGATGCTAAGAACTATTGTCAGGCCAAGATGTGAAGTGACGTATTCCAGGACGGTCATAAATTCTCACCGCGGTTGACAACAATGGACCCTAAGTGTGTCACAAGAGACTGAGCGGCAGTATCTCGTAAAGCGGGCGGCGAGGCGGCGTAAGGGAACCGAGGCAGAATGCTGCCTAATTGTCCTAAAGGACATCAGAAAGGGTCCCTACCCTTTAGTCAGGGAGCTCCGCTCTCGTTTAGTCGGAGCGAATAATGAAGAGGAGACCGCCTGAACCTCGTGCCGAGGAGGGGAATCCTCGTGTTTGTTTGCGCGTCTGTTTTCCCAGCTACCTCTAAATGGGAATCCACACGACCGCTGTCGGTCTCCAGCCAAGCCAGCAATTACATGTGGCTCACAAAGCCGCCGGCAGCGAGTAAATCCTATATATTTCCGCGTCCTGACCGTGAGCACAACCCCGAGGGGAGCTTTCAAGGCAGCGGAAGAAACATCAGCGTTATTAAGCCTTTAATGAATATTCTAAACATTCATTCCCTTTCATTTTTTCCCCCCCTCTCAGAATGGAAATGTTCTCATGAATCTTCTAGTACCCCCTTCTTGATGAAGCTGTCACTTCAGCTGCTCCTCTTTGTCTTTCCCTTTTTTCTGTGAATGCGCGCGGAATCGAATTCATCACTATCCCACGGTAATTATGGAAATCTCCGGTGATTGTTGGGGAGGTGGTCTCGGCTGCCGCTGTGTAAAGCATCCATGCGCCTCGGGGGCATCAGGGGTGTGTGTGTGTGGGGGGGGGTCACATAAATTTTTGTGTGTGTTCATGCACATGAACAATCTGCAATGCTTTACAGCTTAATTGAATAGTAGCTCACATGATTGTGCGTGCTTATCTACACGGCATTCATCAGTACTCCACATACATTATTCAATGCCGAATTTTCAATTCATTTGATTTACTTTTATGAATCCCCCAGGAGAAAGAAAAACCTCTTTTCTTCTTCTGGTTGGGGCATAGGGTTAGACAGCTGGCACGGCACCCGCGTGGAGCAGGCACAAATTAAGCAGATTACTCAAAAGTACCTCTGTAAGTTCAGCCGCAAACAGGCTCCCCCCTCGTTCGAAAGACCGTCTCGCCAAGCAATAGGCATTTCTTTTGAAACCTATGGGAGATCCTGTTGTTCCCTGCATAACTCATACTGTGCCCAGGGAAAATGTTCTCACCAAAACAACCAACACGATCTGATCTTTACAATATGATCTATGATGGAATATGGGATAATTTATGATGTGACACATGTGATAAACGAATGTCTAATAAACGAATGTTATTAACGAAAACTGTCAAGTGTCATAATTCATTCATCAATCCATTCAATCCATTCATCAAGCTTCTTTGCCAATGTGTGCATTAAACGCTCAGTACTCAAGCGCCTCAGGGTAAACCCCGTTCCGCGCCTTAAGGCTAACATTGACCATGTTAGGTGTAGTGCCTTCCTTGACCACTGAAAGGATTAGCCGGAAGTCTCCACAAAGCATCGTTGGAATGCCTCTTCCGCAAATAAATAAAAAATTTTACTTGGTTTTTGAAATATTTTTTGAACTGTGCAATCCCTGGAAAGTGCTGATTATAAAGATACCTTTCTTCTTGTTCTACAATGAGTATTTCTGGAGTTTTAAGCGAACATACAAACATACAGTCTTGGCTGCCGCCGCCGCACATTGCCATAAAATAAACCCAATTTCGCAAATAAATCAAATATTTTTTACTTGGTTTCTGAAATATTTTTCAAACTGTGCAATCCCTGGAAAGTGCTGATCCTAAAGATACCTTTCTTTTTGTTCTACAATGAGTATTTCTGGAGTTTTAAGTGAACATACAAACATACAGTCTTGGCTGCCGCCGCCGCACATTGCCATAAAATAAACTCAATTTCGCAAATAAATCAAATATTTTTTACTTGGTCTCTGAAATATTTTTCAAACTGTGCAATCCCTGTAAAGTGCTGATTATAAAGATACCTTTCTTCTTGTTCTACAATGAGTATTTCTGGAGTTTTAAGCGAACATACAAACATACAGTCTTGGCTGCTGCCGCCGCACATTGCCATAAAATAAACTCAATTTCGCAAATAAATCAAATATTTTTTACTTGGTTTTTGAAATATTTTTCAAACTGTGCAATCCTTGGAAAGTGCTGATTATAAAGATACCTTTCTTTTTGTTCTACAACGAGTATTTCTGGAGTTTTAAGCGAACATACAAACATACAGTCTTGGCTGCCGCCGCCGCACATTGCCATAAAATAAACTCAATTTCGCAAATAAATCAAATATTTTTTACTTGGTTTCTGAAATATTTTTCAAACTGTGCAATCCCTGTAAAGTGCTGATCCTAAAGATACCTTTCTTTTTGTTCAACAATGAGTATTTCTGGAGTTTTGAGTGAACAAACAAACATACCCTCTCACTTATATATATATATATATATATATATATATATATATATATATATGTGTGTGTGTGTGTGTGTGTGTGTGTGTGTGTGTGTGTGTGTAGGAAAAACTAATCCACACCAGGGATTAACAGGAAAAATCCATAGTATTTTTCCTACATCTATCTTAATATTCCGCTCATGTGTTGAGTACTCTTACCAACGCCATTGATGGCTTCCAGAAAAAAACGCTATATATAGTATATATATATATATATATATATATATATATATATATATATATATATGCGTGTGTGTGTGTGTGTGTTTGTGTGTCCCTATACTTTCACTACAACCTCTCTCCCTCCACCCATGTTACGCAGACAAATTACATTTACTGTACTGATTCAAGTGTTTGCTATTGCCTTTTCTATATTATTACAACCTTCATGGGTGAATACTTTGCAAAGTTACTGGAATCGCTCCAAATGGCAGCGTTTTATATTGACAGCTATGACAAAGTGGCCGTCTGATTTTAGTCCAGATCACAACTCAGAATATTTGACCTGTGACAGCTGCTCAACCTGACACGTCATCGACAACTTGTACTTTGATTACCACACAATTCTAGGCAGGGTGTCAGCTCATCACAAACATCTGATTCAGAAATGGACAGCGCTGCAAGAGAACTGGCCTGGATTTACTTGGCGTGGCTCATTCCTGTTTATTTGGAACAGCTTGGCATGATGAGCATTGACCCCCCAAAATACTAGCATTCATGTCTCCACGTGTCCTTACATCCTTAATACAGACAGATCTGGATGAGAAAAGTGCAGAATTAATCTAGCACAGACCCTTCGTGTTTATCTGAAACGGTCAGAGGCGATAATTATCTGACCACAGCATCTGATTCTTCTCAGTGTTTGCTGCTGTTTATCAATTCACAGTGTGTCAACTTCTGCACTCTTACACCCCGGAGCAGTGCAGTGTAGGAGAATCAAACTCGCAGCACAATGCCCAACACAATGAGCAGATCAATAGACCAAGATTCCTTCACAATGCCTACAACATCACAGCACTCTCCTAATAATAGTGTCTCTTTCCGTCTCTCCTCTATCCTCCCAGCAGCACCCCAGCCCTGGACCAAAAGCATACCTCACCTCACACACGAGTAAAGTGGAGCCTCCGGGAGGCGCTCCAAAGGCCCCCGGAGCCCGCTGATTACTCAGACCTACTCAGACTCACTGATTTCCTGGACTGCCCCAACCCCTAGGGGTCCAAATCCTGGAGCACAGACCCTGCCAGTCAGCGAGCACATTCTGAGTGGGTCCCCACTGTTGGGGGTGGGGGGTGGGGGTGGGGGTCATTGACACATGTCACTTTGATTTAGCCCCTGCACTCTAACATGTGAGACATCCAATCTGTGAAAGAAACAAATTGATATTTCTCATGGAGCATCCTCTCAAACCACATAGTGGCAGATCGTGGTGTGGGAAAAATGACAGCAACATGATACAACATATGTCAGGTTCACTCCAAGGTAAAATATCCACTCTTTGAAGAAAAAAAAAGTCATCTGCTCTCATGCAAATGTAAGCTAGAATAAGAGGAAAACATTTCATAGGTTACTGTTCTCATAATGATGATTCATACAAAATAGACGTGTTGTGAGGATTGGTTTTGAAATACTGTCTGATGAATATCAGGTTTAAGATTTGGCCAAAATGGGGCGTCCAGGTAGCGTAGTGGTCTATTCCGTTGCCTACCAACACGGGGATCGCTGATTCGAATCCCCGTGTTACCTCCGGCTTGGTCGGCTGTCCCTACAGACACAATTGGCCATGTCTGCGGGTGGGAAGCCGGATGTGGGTAAGTGTCCTAGTCGCTGCACTAGTGCATCCTCTGGTTGGTTGGGGCGCCTGGTCAGGGGGGAAGGGGAACTGGGGGGAATAGCGTGATCCTCCCACGCACTACGTCCCCCTGGTGAAACTCCTCACTGTCAGGTAAAAAGAAGCGGCTGGCGACTCCACATGTATCGGAGGAGGAATGTGGTAGTCTGCAGCCCTCCCCGGATCAGCAGAGGGGGTGGAGCAGCGACCAGGACGGCTCAGAAGAGTGGGGTAAAATTGGCCAAGTACAATTGGGGTGAAAAAAAAATTCCGCCAAATGAATATGAAATGTTCTGGAATAGGACCCTGCATATGAGCACTATCGTACTCTTATTTACCTATGTAAATATTATTGCCACAAGGAAAAGCTACGCTGCATTACCATTCTAGTGCACATCCTGTTGTTGTGGCAGTGTGGTGCTGCATGAAAGACATAAATTTGTGTGTATGCTTTAATCAAAAGCATCTCACATCCAAAGTGCAAGCGTTTCAGCATGTCTGGCCCCTTTGGGACTCAAAGGTTTATCTATGGAGTTGTCTGGTAGCGCCGGTTTCTCCCCACCACAGTACACCCGTGATGGTGTAAGTCTGTGTAAGGACCTTGACCTTTATTGCACATCATTTCATCTCTCTCTCGTGCTCTTCTATGTTTCTCAGCTGCTAAACAGTGACAAATACAGCAGGAGTACCATGAAAACAATCTGTTAAAAACAGACAGAAAAGGAAGAACGCTGGGGCTCAACCGAGCACCACAAAACAAATGAGGGGATTAGAGAAGGGGAAGGGGGTTGTTTGAGAACTTCCGTCTCCGTAGCTGTGTGACGAATCCCAGGGTTGAATCCCAATGGCATGCAACACAGGATTGCTATCAAAGTGCTGTGATGAGTGCAAAGTCTCTTGACAGGGAAAACAAGGGGATATAGAGAGTGTACGCCTACGTGCGAGTCATCCTACGGCTAAGGTGAAACGCCATCCCACCACGGATAGAAGAGTGCTTCAGAAATGCATCAAGTGAATTGTGCAAACAGCATGTGAAGTTGTTGCCGACGTCACTGTTGGAGAATGTTATTATTAAATAATGCCAAGGACCAAAGGAGACAAGTCATTATAATGTCTCGACGTAGATGAAAAAGATCTGCATTAAAAACTAACTCTGAATTGAGTTGTGTACCTGCCAAACTAGAAAATACCGTCTGATAATTTCATTGTAGGTTTGATGCTGTCCAATTACCAAAACAAAGCATCAATAACAGCTGGGCGCATATACAAGCAAACACACAGAAACTTAATCATCTATGACTCCAAAAAGCTCTTCACTTTTAATAGCCTCGAGTAATTACAAAAAACAAGCAAATACTGGCTGACAGAATGGGTAATATGGATAGACAAATGAAATGGCCAACGCGCACATTTATACCCAGTTAAAAAAGAGAGTGATTCTGTCCCAACGACAAGCCCAAACTAGTCAAGAAAACAAAAAGGTCCACTTACCAGGTCTCATCGTTTTTAAACTCCAGCTCTCCATAGGTGTCCTCAAAGTCTTCCCCACCTCCTTTGGCCAGTCCCTCCACTGTACGATAGGGAACAATGACTGTCCCCCTCGCTCCAGAAGTCCTCAGCACTTTCACCTCCATAATGCCTATGCTCTCACTCACATGCACCGAGTCGCTCTCAAAAGTGAAGATACCCGAGTGGTCATCATCGAGGATGGTGACGGTGGCCACGGTGGGGAAGCCCAGCATAGCCTTAGGGTATGGTAGACTGTTTGGGGAAAGCACTTCATCTTCTGTCTCCAGTACACGTAGGTTGCTAAGGCGCACAAAAAAGTGCTCATCCTCCTCAAAGATGTCATCATCGATGATGCCAATGCTGATTTCCTTAACCATCTCCCCAGGTTTGAACACCACTGTACCCTCAGTGAATTCGTAGTCAGCCCCAGCATTTGCTGAGCCGTCCTCTGTCTTATAATCCACGTAGATGGTCTTGTTGACATCGCCGCCCTTCCTGGTGATCGTCAGTAGGGCGGCACCACAGTTTTCTAGGCACTGGTAGACAGCAGGCTCAAAAGCAATTCGAGACACATACTCCTCAGGCTCCTCGACATGCACTTCCTGCACGCTGGCGCTCCTCTTAGCCTGCTCTGCTACATGTTTCTTCAGAATATTGCCTGCGCCGGTCATCATCCGTGTCGCCTGAATACGGTAGAAGGCACGGCTCTTTTGCTGGTGAGACAGGGCGTAGTAGTTTGCCATCTCAACCAGTTGGTCCAACTCCTTTTCTGGGTGCTTCTGCTTCAGGTCCTTTAGGATACGAATCATGTCGCGTCGCGACTCGTCCACCTCCTTGCCTTCAATCAGTCCAATAAGATTGCTAGCAGCACCTCCATCCACAAAGTGTGAGTTGACCATCTTGCCATCCATCTCAATTCCTTTGGAACGGTCGGTCTCTGTCTCAATGATGACACCCCTGTGCTTGTCAGTGCGATACTTCTTGTGCATGAACTTGTAGAAGAGCAGCCGTCGGTCAGCCACCCAGGCCAGGATTACACAGATGGGGAAGAAGGCCAGCGTTAGCAGTCCCTCCCAGATTTGGACGACATTGGGCGAGAACACAGCCAGGATCATGTACAGCCAGATATATGCAAAGATGCTCCAGCCTGCCGTGACAAAGAACACTCGGAGGTGTTTGACCTTACGGACCTCTCCTTGGGGAATCACAGACACACAAAGGCCAATGATGATGAACATATTGAAGGCAGCACTGCCCACAATGGTGGAAGGCCCCAGCTCACCAGCTTTGAACTCATGTCCACAGACCTCAATGACAGAGAGCAGGATCTCAGGGGTAGATGAGCCCAAGGCCATGAGGGTGAGGTTGGAGACGGTCTCATTCCACACCCGGATAGTGGTGGTAGTTGTCTCCCCGTTGGGCCTCTTGATAACAACCTCCTTCTCCTGGGATGTGATGACCTCAATTGCTGCCATGAAGCGGTCAGCGATGATCGACACACCCAAGAACATGTAGATAAGAGCCACAAAGTATACAATGACCCGAGCAATCTTGTCTCCCATCGAGGGATCCTCGGGATACCAGATGGGCAGGATGATCCCCGGCTTGCACTTAGAGTTCCCCTCACAAGTGGCATTGCTGGAAGTAAGCGAAGGACTTGGAGTGGTACGGGCCTCCGCACACAGGAAGGCTACAGCTACAAAGACCAACCCCAACCAGCGGCAGGCACATGACCCCGGTTTTACCGGCCTTGAGCCCTCCATGCAACTTCCTTTGTCTCAAGGGTCCTTACCACACTGACGGTCCCTCTGGGATCCAGCACTGAGCTGCACTATTTCTCCACACGCCACCTAAACATAACAGACAGAAAATACAGAGTTCACATCAGGTTTTTCCTCAAAGCGTTCGTCTCTTGTGAGAAATTATAAGCTTTTAACTTAAATTTAGAAAACCAAATACAGAGACGAGAGAGATGTTCAAACAAATGAATAGAACCCATTTTTAACTTTAGTGTAAATTATACCAATTTATTAGAAATAACAAAATCATGGTAATAATTAATGCATCCATAGTTAACTAGACTGAGTTTTTTATTTTACTTATTACATGTATTAGCGACTACAAATAGGTATCATGTGAGAACTGAATAATGAATGTAACAACATAATAAAGTGACAATTCAGCCGCAAAGCTTTACTAAATCATTTCATATTCCCTTTCTTGTAGAATAACCGCGTTATCATACAGGTATGTGAGACCACGCATACATTTCACAGGGAGAAATACACACTGTTTCTGCAGCAGAAAAGACATTTCCTCAATTTATGTGGCCGCGAGTATTCAAATTATGCTTCTATTATGAGAGACTTCAATGAGTTTCTGGCTCCTTCTTTAGAAGCAGCGTAATCACTAGACCTTTTGTTATCTATGCGCGGTGGGCTGGAAAATACTTTCTCATGCTCGGAAATGCACGAGACTTTCAGGTCTGTAAAGCACCGTGTGAACAATGACGATAACATTATTTCGTTTTGCTTAAAATAAAACATGGCTTGTGGGCCCATTTCCAAGCGTTAAAAGTTTATTTTCAGGGGCGTTCGGGTGGCGTGGCGGTCTATTCCGTTGCCCACCAACACGGGGGATCGCCAGTTCGAGTCCCCGTGTTACCTCCAGCTTGGTAGGACGTCCCTACAGACACAATCGGCCGTGTCTGCGGGTGGGAAGGCGGATGTGGGTATGTGTCCTGGTCGCTGCACTAGCACCTCCTCTGGTAGGTAGAGCACCTGTTCGGTGGGGAGGGGGAACTGGGGGAGAAGAGCGTGATCCTCCCATGTGCTCCATCCCCCTGGTGAAACTCCTCACTGTCAGGTGAAAAGACGCGGCTGGCGACTCCACATGTATCGGAGTCTGCAGCCCTCCCCGGATCGGCAGAGGGGGTGAAGCAGTGACCGGGACAGCCCAGAAGAGTGGGGTGATTGGTCAAGTACAATTGGGGAGAAAAAAGGCGGGGGTCCACCAAAAAAAAAAAGCTTGTTTTCAGAACTAGGTGTAGACCGCAGCATCCAATATCGTGAGTTTGAAACTACAATGCGACCTTCTGAAATTTCAGGGGTAATGCACACAGCTCTGAACCAAAACCTCACTCAGCGGGCATGCAATGTTGCCAAACTAAGCACTGTCCAAAATGTTGTACAGGCAGGGGGGGGGGGGAAGCAGAAGGAAAGCAGGAGACCATCGAGAGGCCAACTCAAACAAAAGAGCACAGATAGTCTGCCCAAATCCATTTTAAATTGAGCCCTAAACGCAGCCTTACCACTTCAGAGAGTAGTAATACAATAACAATGCGGACACAAAAGCTCAGGCTAAGCATCTCACACACCTCCTCAACTCCTCTGCAACCGGACTTGGCGGTTCTGGTGCTGGTAACAGAGGCAATGGGAACGTGGAGAACAGTCAACCAGTCCAAACTTGTGAGACGAGAGTTGCTAAAACAGCAGACGTGATGTGTTAATAGAAGCAGCCCCCCCCCCCCAAGCTGCTTCCTCTCTTCCTGTTAAATAGGCCAGGAGGGTGGTCGGGGTCCCACCTTGGGGGCCTCCTTACAGTGGGGCCCGTTAGGCACATGGGGCAGTCAAAGCTCAATTAAAAATTATCTTCCAGCGAGATACGGCCCCTTTCAGTGATAGTTAATTATTCCGTCCACAATGCACGAGAGGATTAAAACTTCATCAGGTTCATACTTGTTTCTCTTCAACTTTGTGGCGCTAAGTGTCGCTCCAGGATTATTATACATTATTTACCTTAAAGTGCATTCTTGTGTTCTTATATTTCTGGTAGGAACACTGGTTTCCACTGGGACCGCCCTTTCTAAAAATGTATGTGCTCCAGAATAAAACATCTATCCATCAATATATAATACACTATACAATATATATATTTCTTATTCGGATCAACTCAGATGGCGTGAAGTATTCTTGAGTACATTCACAGTAAAATACCGTAGCTCATGTGGGAATATATACTTAGACATACTTATACAATCGTGACGGCCTACCGGACATTTTGGTTAACTGACGTTTTTCTCTTTAGGTTTGCTACACAAGCGATAGCGGGCACGTCTGAAGGACTCACGTCAATTTCCGAGCCAAATATTGTCTCTGGGGTAAACAGAGACCTAATGTCCGCAAAAAAACTGGCAAAGATTCTGCCAAAATCTTGGCTTCAAACTCAGGCTGAGGCCTGAAATAGTGGATGAAGGGGATTCATGCCGGGCCCGTCTATTTTGGAATAAAACTGGTGCTTGATATTCGCAACCCAAGAATCTGCAGATTGTGTCAACCAGCACATAATTACTTGGTCTTTGGAGCAATTATAAACTCAGTATCAGTCCATAATGACATTTGCCATTGAAAGGTCATATTTTCCTGAGAGGGGGTTGAATTTTGTAAACAGTGGACGTCTTAAGCTTGGAATGACACATCAGCTGTAAAAAAAAAGAAAGAGGGACGGATGAGTTTTGCTGCAGGGGAGACTGATGCTGCAGACGGAAGAGAGGGGCTGACGGAGTTCAGCGGAGGGGTGAAGGTATGCGTAAAGTGAAAATGAAACTGAATTAGACCGGCAAAGCCATTTATGGACAGGAGTTAGCAACGCAACCGCTACGAATCACAGTTACAGGACGAGGTTTTGAGTTCAAACTTGTCGTAAATGGAAGGCAAAAAAGTTTCATGCATTGAGCAGCTTTTGTTATTTCCGGTCTTTTTTTGGGGGGGGGGTCCCCCTTTTTCTCCTCAATTGTACTTGGCCAATTACCCCACTCTTCCGAGCCGTCCTGCAGACTACCGCATGCCTCCTCCCATACATGTGGAGTTGCCAGCCGCTTCTTTTCACCTGACAGTGAGGAGTTTCACCAGGGGGACGTAGCGTGTGGGAGGATCATGCTACCCCCCCCCCCGAACAGGCGCCCCGGCCAACCAGAGGAGGCGCTAGTGCAGCGCCCAGGACACATACCCACATCCGGCTTCCCACCCGCAGACACGGCCAATTGTGTCTGTAGGGACGACTGACCAAGCCGGAGGTAACATGGGGATTCGAACCGGCGATCCCTGTGTTGGTAGGCAGTAGAATAGACCGCTACACTACCTGGACACTCCATTATTTTCAGTCCTTAAGAGAAATTCAGCGGCTGGACAAAGAAAGAAAAATACAGTATAATGGAAAAAAGACAGATTTGAAGTTTGAGGTTCTTCCCTCATCGAGACCAACGTGGGCTAATCTCAAAATGACGTGACGGAGGTTTTCCGCAGGGTGCCTGGATCCAGTTATTACGATACACTGTCCATTCATCATAACAATGATGTTGTGAACTCTTAGTTCAGGTAAGAGAAGATAAAAAAAAAAACCCCACCAAAACAGCAACTACATGCTATAGATCCTGGGCAGTAGTACAAATACATTTCTGGGGGTTTCACCATTTGCTCCTGTTTCAAAATGACAGCAATGCCGACCCAGTGCCCACTCTCTCTCTCTCTCTCTTCCTGTCTCTCTCGCTCTCTCTCGCTCTCTCATTATTACTACGTGGTGGCTAGCCAGGGAGGTTGGGTATAAACTGCAGAGAGGCAGAAGAATCCAGGGATCCCCCATGAGACATGAGCCAAACCAGGAGCGGGAACGACCGAAGGCACAACAACCCACGAAAACGCCTCTCGGTGACGGGGGCAAACCCAACTCGTATCAAACAAGTTGATTTGCCAGGGAATTTTTGGTCACGAGCTTCCAAGGCCGATCAGTATCAACAAAATGTGCTGCTAAAAATCTGTGCATTTTGCAATCCCTCAGCGAGAAAGTAAGTCACCCGTCTCCTGGTTCGCACACTGTTGTGGTGTTGTGCGCGTTTGCCACGGCCTCTCACGTCAAAACCTTTAGACGGGCCGGTGAGTTGGGCTGAACTACCCATCCCGACAACGCGAGGCCTAGCGACTGGCCGCGGCACTGGCCTGCTCCCAGGCGTGAACGAGTACGGAGACATACCGATGTTAAATAAAGAACCACTGTGGTCGCTCAGCCGAGCCTGGGTGAATCGAGGTAAAGCTAGAAAGGCAAAAGTGACAACGTCCATAAATCTGAGAGCAAATTACCAGACGGGCACCGTAAAGGTCTTTACCATAGCAGGGGGCAGCTACCTCTCGCCACGACCCATTTGATATGTGTGAGTAAAACGCCGAACGTCAATTAAAAAACAAGGGTTTCTTCTCAGTTCTACCGAGTGTAACCACAAAACATTTCAGTTTCGGTTCCACGTCTGGACGACGGTGGAACATCAGTGTGGGCTAATATGTCTAGCAATGAATACACTTATTTGGATAATTTGGGTTATTCCAAGCAAAAGTGAAAAAGGAATTATTCATCGACGCACAGACAAGGCCCTCGCATGTTCTGCAGAGCTGCCGGATATCAGCTCGAGGCCAAACTATAGGGGATAGACCATACTCCCATTAATACAACAGCAGATGAAACGCTCTCCAAAAATGGAGGGAATAACATGTCCATTGCTGACTAACCACCTAACCGACGCTGCACTTGATCGGTTAACTAAGTGATGTATTGACGCACTGATCAGTTTATTGATCAACTGACTGGTGATCCGCTGGATATGGAGCTGGGTAGTGTAAACATCACCAGGGAATTGTCAGTATTTTGGGGGTGTTGCTTGGGATGGAGATACAGATTTCCGTCAGCAATGTCGAATAGTTCACCGCGATGTGCGACCGCCAACAGAACCATCCGCTACCCAAGCCGCTTATCCTGCTCTGAGGGGCCGCGGGGATGCTGGAGCCTATCCCAGCACTCATCGGGCGGCGGGCGGCGAGACACCCTGGACAAGGCCGCAAGTCCATCACAGGGCAACAGAACCACGACTCCTGAATCAGGAGCTGCAACAAAATAATTTGCATGCTAATGACTATTAAGCAAACGTGCTCCGTACGCCTGTTGCGAAAACCCGTACGTGGGTAGCTGATCGGTCTTCCAGCAGGACACGTAGGCTATGAAACAGCCCAAAATACAAAGGGAACTTTGTACCAAGACGTACAGTCATTTGTGTGTCATAACGCAATCGAGGGGAATGCGGCTGAATGTCAGCAGCACCTTGGCCAGCATGCGTGAGACACTTGATAAGAGGCCCGCCCATCTCCCACCTCTCTATTTTGGGAAGAGTCCTGTGTAAGGAGGCGAGGTGAGCTCCCGTGCACACGCGTACTCCTCAGCAGGCGACACGGAGCCCCAGCTGTTGGAGATTCATCACCATAAGGCCTCCTCTCGCTGCTACCGATCTGCGGTCCGCTGCTTTACCTGAAGGGGGAATCCCTTTCTCCGTCTTTATGAATTTTTTTGAACCGGTATATATGGCCTAGGGGGCACGGTGGCGCCTCACAGCAAGAAGGTCCTGGGTTCGAGCCCCGGGGTAGTCCAACCTGGGGGGTCGTCCTCTGTGAGGAGTTTGCATGTTCTCCCCGTGTCTGCGTGGGTTTCCTCCCACAGTCCAAAGACATATAGGTCAGGTGACTCGGCCGTACTGAGTTGTCCTTAGGTATGAATGTGTGTGTGTGTGTGATGGCCCGGCGGCCTGTCCAGGGTGTCTCCCCCCGCCCCGCCGCCCAACGACTGCTGGGATAGGCTCCAGCATCCCCGCGGCCCCTGAGAGCAGGATAAGCGGTTCCGACCACGCACGGCCCATACGAGCCCGGATGTTCATCCTCCCCCACAGGGAGCCCATTACGCGCACGTCTCCTAATTCCCACCTTTCCTCTCCAGCCGCTAGCGCAACTCCGTGCAGCAGCTGCACCCGTCGCAGGCCTGCGCTGCAAAAAAGCCGAAGATGAAGAGCTGGTCTCATCATCATCATCATCATCATCACACCTGAGAGCCAAGAGTCGGGGGCGGTCGACCCCCGCCGGTAACCGCCGTAGCGACACGGTTCAGAGGTTACCACGGCAACCGTTACCGCGGGGACTCACGAGAGGCTCTAGTTTGTCGCGGATATGTCACTTTTGTAACACATGGGGGGGGTTGGGGGTCGGGGGAGTGGGGGTCGGGGGGGGTCGGGGGGGGGGGTGTATGTCGGTATTGGAAGCGTTGAGTCGGGGCGTACTTATCACGCCAGCCTACCTGGGGTTTGGTACGCCGAGGAGTTCGGGGAGACAAGACCGCAGAAATAGCTCCTCTCTCTCTCTCTCCCCCGTCTCGCTGCGGGGATCGCTTTCTCTCCTCCAGAACGCAGCCCGTCCGACGCCGAATCCCGGGGTTCGACTCCGTCAGGCGGACCTCCTCCTCCTCCTCCTCCTGCCTGCCTGCCTGCCTCCTCTCCTCGCCGAACGGAAGAAGCCCGTCGTCGTCCCCGCGCACGGAGATGACAGCTCCGCGATCCTCGATCGAAACCCGGCCGGGTGGGGGGGGTGGAGGTGGTGGTGGGGGTGACCGCCGCCTCCCGCCCTCCTTCCCAGATCCTCCCTTGTTTGTCCGTCCGTCCGTCCGTCGGCCGGACCGTCCTCTCGGCTGTCGGTGGCTCCTTCTTCTTCTTCTTCTTCTTTTTTAAAGCTGCAGCCTCGGAAGAGCAGGAACCTGTGAGCCCATCCAAACGGCTCTCCCCGCAAGCCGTGATTCAGCCGGGTCCTCCTCCTTCCTCCTCCTCCTCCTCTTCTTCCTCCCCCCCGTCCGTCTGCGATAGATAGCGCAGGCGACCAGATGCCGTTGGTCTCGGTATGCTCGGAACGCTTCCTCAGTATTTGCTCCGTGTCCCCCTGCTGGGTGCCGGCTACCCACCACAATCAATGCCGAACCGTGGCTGCGTCGCGTTATAAAGGCGTCTTATACCTGTGTGTGTGTGTGTGTGGGGGGGGGGGGCTGCGGCTACATTTGGCACACCGTCGGGCTCACCGGGCTTCTTCTCGTGACGGTGGCCTGTGCTCGCGGCGGTTCCGATTCGCTGAGGGCGACCCGTCCCGGTGAAAAGGCATCGGGCGGATGACGCCGACGGTGGCGTGTAAAGGTGTGCCACGGCCGCTGCGTCCTCCCCTCGTCCTCTCTCCTAAAAAGTCACAGGCGGACACCGTGAGGGGCTGTGCGTCACCGTCAGCCGGGGCAAACGTGCGCCACTGAGCCCCCACCGTGAACACCGGCCGAGACGGGAGGGAGGGTACGGTTGAGAATAGCGTCCCTATTTTATCAGCGAAAGCTTAACGCTTCTTCTTCTTCGGTTTCTTCTCCCTCTTCTTCTTCTTCTTCTTCTTCTTCTTCTTCTTCTTCTTCGTGTCCCGCTGTAAACTAGCTGCTGCCAGTTTTAACCAACGAAGGAGGGGTTCGCTAATTGAAAAAAAGAAGAAGCCAATAATGCTACTACCTCGCCGGAAGTTCTGCTCAACGCTTCACTGGAATTGGAGATTTTTTTCCCTCGATTAATCGATAGTTGTCTATGTTATCCATGTGGACCACGGGGTGCAGGTTGCAAAGCGCCAAAATGGCGTCTTGGCGCCGCTGTAGACGTGTCTCACCCTGTTTACACTTGGTTTTAAAAGGCGTTTTGGGCGATCGGGTCACAAGTGGACACGCGTGTCCAAATGCGTCCTGCTGACCACTTGAGATCAGATTTCTTTACTCCGAAGAAGAAGGAGGATTTCGTTGCTGTCTACGTCACTTCCGCTACACGGTCAAAGGGCCTCAGTCAAGCGCCAGATTTGCCAACTAGCGGTGAAAACAGTAGCTAATGTCCGAAGGTGTTTCAAGCGCTAATATACATGTCCGGACTATTCCAGCTGTTGAGACTGACAGGTCTGATTCTTCTGCCCAAATGGAGGTCAGGCGTCTCGTTCCACTTGTACTCCAACCACCTACACCCTCCTCGCGCTCCATTTTCTCGAAAGTCGGCGCGCTGTTACCGAAGCAACCGCCGCATCCTGCGTCGATGACGTAGTTTCCTGTTACGCCCTTGTCGGGGACACGTCAGGGCGCGCTACAAAACACGTGGTCAAACGCGTCCCAGACCACCTCGGCAAGTGGTTTGAGTAACCGGCTCACAAAACGTTTCGGTGGTCGTTTACACTTGTATTTAGCGCCGTCCACAAAAAAAAAAACGCATTTTAAAACCAAGTGTAAACAGGAAATCTCCCAGTTTCCCATACAGTCTGATGTACCGTGTAACACATTAGATTGTCTGGGTTAGCTTTGGTCCGAAGAGGCCATTTTGTAAGCTACTAATAAGACACGTTAGCCCCTAGCTAACGGGTCCGACCCTTTAGCCGAGCGGTTAGTGACGTCGCCTTGTGGTGCAGTACACCCCATATTGAATCCCGCACCGGGCAAGAAAATAACCGGTTACAATTTTAACAAGGGCGGGAACTGGTTAGAGCTGAGCCGACGGCACACCAGCAAATTAAGAAGAAAAACATGGCTGCTGCACCTTCTTTGTAATTCTCCCTGCCAGAGGGACAAATCGGGTAGACGACGGATTTCATGGTTTTTCGCAGAAATGTAACATAAAAATATAAGGTGGCGAGTAAAATGCCCTCTAGCTCCTGTTTCACCAGATTTTTTTTTTTTTTTACATTTTAGTCAATGTACAACTATGATATTTGCAGCATGATTTTGAGGTAGCACTTATCTGGCTGCCAATACTGTCAGAATCCTGTTTATTGGCCATTGTAGGTTTGTTTGCACTACGTGGAATTGGACTCCGGGCTCGTGGCTCTCTCAGTGTACTTAACATAGAATAGCAACACTACAACACAACCGTCTTCAGATATATACACAAGGATTGACTACATACAGGCGAAATAAGAGGTGATAAGTTGCAATGGTGCAGAGAATATATCAGAGATGCTGAAATAGATGTTATCAGGTCACTTACATACATGCCTGAGGTAGATGGACACGACAGAGCGTACCAGTACACGTACAATGTACAGTATATACAACATGTACAGTATATATGACATGTACAGTATTGTGGCGAATTCGGGGGACAACGCAACCACAGGAACTGCCGCGGCCGGGAGGCGAACCCGTATCGCCCGCACCGCAGGAGACATCGCTAACCGCTAGACTAAAGGGTCAGACCCGCCAGACAGCGGCCAGCGTGTCTTCTTATCCATGCACGTTACAGTATATACAGCATGTACAGTACAGTATATACATGTACAGTACAGTATATACATGTACAGTACAGTATATACAACATGTACAGTACAGTATATACAACATGGTTGTCCAAAGGAGTTGAATCAAGTGCAACTGGACTTGGTATATATCCGTGAAAAACCACATATATATATATATGTATGTATGTATGTATGTATGTATGTATGTATGTATGTATGTATGTATGTATGTATGTATGTATGTATGTATGTATGTATGTATGTATATATATATACCAAGTCCAGCTGCACTTGATTCAACCCCTTTGGACAACCATGACCTGGATGAATGAGAACATTCACAAACATGGTTGTATTTATTGATAGTGTTAAGTGTTCATTTGAATGACAGCCTGTGGAAAGAAACTTTTTATATTTGGTTGCTTTGGGGGTACAGTGCTCTGTAGCGCCTACCAGAGGGGAGGAGTTGGAACAGGTTGTGACCAGGGTGTGATGGGTATGCAGTGATGTTGCCTGCCCGTTTCCTGGGTCTGGGGGTGTATACGTCCTGAATGGAGGGCAGATAGGCACCAATGATTTTCTCTGCAGACCTAACTGTCTGTTATAGTCAGTCCCTGTCCTGTTTGGTGGCCGAACCAAACCAGACAGTGATGGATGCGCAGAGGACAGGCTGGATTATTGCAGTGTAGAGCTGGAGAAAATCACATGCATATGAAATGTTTATGCAGGTGAAGAATAAAACTGGAGGTCGGCGCACGCAGGAGTACTCCCTATAGCCTATTTGAGTCCCCTTCTATGAAATACATTGCTACCAAATACTGGATTATATACATAACTAATAGCTAAATGATCTACTCAGCACCTCCCAAACCTTCCTCTGTGTCTCTTCTCAAAGTTGCACGAAAAAAACTAATCACACAAACACTCCCAGTTAAATATGCTACTAGCCACTGGGTATTCAGCTTGTCCTTGTGCTCATTGGCAACAAGATTCGCGGACTGAATCCCCAAAATGCATGACAATGACCCAGAAGCAGCTAGTGACTAGCCAACACCTCCGAGACCAGAACAAAGGAGGCGCTTGTTGATGCTGCGCCACCACTAGTCACAGTGCGGTATAGGCCTTGAGCATTGAGAGGTCGAAAGAAGAAGAAGAAAAGTTGGTCAAAATCTCCTGGGGGCAAACCGGATGTAATATTAATGCAAGCATAATTACCAGTCATTTAACTTAATTATCAATTAATCAATAATGGATTATCGTTAAGCCATCCGGAGCGATGTCTCGCGACGGTGGAGACTTCGAGCAGCCATTCTGCGGTGGCGTGTAGGATCCCTTTCTTTGGGAGTGGAGCCTGTGCACAGCAGGAAAATCAATTGGATCCGACTTTAATTACGCAGCTCGGCGCTATATTACAGAATCTTATTAGCCTGTGCAGATTTCCATGCTTGTTAAATCCAACATGCAGTTCAAAAGCGTGCCCACATGAGGGAGGGGGAGGGGAGGGGGGTGCACAAAAGGCTGGC
Source organism: Lampris incognitus (assembly GCF_029633865.1). Taxonomy (NCBI): domain Eukaryota; kingdom Metazoa; phylum Chordata; class Actinopteri; order Lampriformes; family Lampridae; genus Lampris; species Lampris incognitus. The sequence continues at coordinate 38,785,252 of NC_079226.1, forward strand.
TCCTGTCAGGTGGTACAGTACCACCTCCATCTGTGCTCATCCTCCATTTTCTCCCCCTCTCCGTTCATCCACAAAGTCATTCTCTACCGCCCCTTACCCGATGTAGGATCCCAGGAGCAGGCACTGGGCAGAAGGCAGGAAGACTCCATGGCCAAGGCCACCAGTCACCTCAGAGCCCGCATACCCCACGGTCACGCATGCTCCCACATGGGGGTCATTTTTACGGTTTCCGTTGCACCCAACATGCACGTTTGTGGACTGCGGGGGAATACCAGACCGCATGGCAGACCATGCAGACTCCTCGCAGCAGAGCCAGGACCCTCTTATTTGGAGCCAGCCGTTCTAAACGCTCGACCATCATGCTGCACCTCCTTGCCACGCACAGGCATGATTAATCTGCAGAGAAGTGGGTGTTTGAATTCTTCTTCTTCTTTCTTTTTTAAATCTTGCACACAGTAGGATGGGGGGGGGGTTGCAGGTTTTGGATACATGGTGCAGTTGGCTCTGAGCAGTCCCTGGTACCGGCAACTTCTGTTCATCGTCAGATTGGAATTCACTGTGCGCTCTCGCCTCTCACATCAAAGTCAGTCATGCGTGAGGCGATGATTAATGGATTATACTCGTAATCAACGCACCGGGCCTGCCTCTGCGTCCTGCCCAGTCCAGAGGAGTGGTGCACATGGGTGGTGGTGGGGGGGTATGTCGCGAGGGGGGGCAGCAGACTGAGGGATTCTAGGAATTGATTGACTGCCTTCATTCTGAGAGAACAGAGGAACTTTGCCTCAAAATCGATTCTTTTGTTGCTGTGTGTTTCTGCTCTGCGTCCGCCACGGCACTCGGGACGGCGGCTGCGACCTTGGGTCGGTTTCATCTGGATGGTCTGCCGCGCAGCAGCGCCCCCTCTGGAGCAGGAGGGAGGTACAGCGCAGCGCCAGGGAAGAGTGCTGCACTTGCACTTGATGATTTGTACTCTATCTCTCTGTCGCTCTCTCTCGCGCGCGCGCGCGCGCTCTCGCTCTCTCCCTCTCTCTCGCTCTCCCTCTCTCGCTCTCTCTCTCTCTCTCTCTCTCTCTCTCTCCCTCTCTCGCTCTCTCTCTCTCTCTCTCTCTCTCTCTCTCTCTCTCTCTCTCTCTCTCTCTCTCTCTCTCTCTCTCTCTCTCTCTCTCTCTCTCTCCCCCTCCTCGTTGCTGCGCCGCTGGTCCCGTTGCACATCCTGACAATTTGCGGGATAAAGTTACAACATCAAGCCAGAGACACACACACTGCCCTGTCCAGTGGGATAGATGTGTGCGTGCGTGTGTGCGTGTGCGTGTGCGTGTGCATAAGTAAATGCTGTGTGTAGGGGAAGGGCACCACAGTCAGCACCTGTGGGCGACGTCCGCGCACCGACGCTTGGTAATGAATGTGAAGCTGTGAAACGGGACACGTGAGTCCTTTCCTTCTGTGCGCTGAACCTCTAGGCTGGAGAGGCGTTCACCTCCACCCAGTATGAGGTGGTGGTGGCGGTGATGGTTGTAGTGGTGGGAGTGGCTGGGTAAAACAGAGCAAAGTTGCAGGACCCCCCCCCCCCCGGTTCCTCACACCGTAAAAGATGCATGGCACCGTGGGAGCCGGGAGTAAATGGAAATCCTGTGTTGCTGAGTAGCAGCGGTGCTCCGCAGCAGGAGGAGTCCGGGAGGTGAGCAGGAGGAGTCCGGCAGTTGATCTCAGCGCTTCTGTGTGGAGTTTGCGCGTTCTCCCAGTGTTTGCTTTGAGATTACTCCCGATTTCCTCCTGCAATCCAAAGACATGCATTACATGCCCATCAGGAAAAGAGCACTAGATAGATAGATAGATAGATAGATAGATAGATAGATAGATAGATAGATAGATAGATAGATAGATAGATAGATGATAGATAGATAGATAGATAGATAGATAGATAGATAGATAGATAGATAGATAGATAGATAGATAGATAGATAGATAGATAGATAGATAGATAGATAGACAGACAGATAGATAGACAGATAGACAGATAGACAGATAGACAGATAGATAGATAGATAGATAGATAGATAGATAGATAGATAGATAGATAGATAGATAGATAGATAGATAGATAGATAGATAGGTAGATAGATAGATAGATAGATAGATAGATAGATAGATAGATAGATAGATAGATAGATAGATAGATAGATAGATAGATAGATAGATAGATAGATAGATAGATAGATAGATAGATAGATAGATAGATAGATAGATAGATGGATGGATAGATGGATTGATGGATGGATGCAGATTAACTCCATTCTCTGCCAGTCACTCTTTAGCAGGGTCATGTATTACCTCAACCCTTCATATCTTTTTTGTATAACTTATTCTGTGTCCTTTTCTTTGTGTTGATTGTGAAGAATCTTGGTGTTTTGCTTTAGAAAAAGTAATATAATTACTGTTACTCTTGTTCTTCATATTCGTCGTTATCTTTTTCTGATCCTGTATTGATCCCCGTAGGGAAACTACACTCTGCATTTAACCCATCCTAGCTGTGCAGCGGGCAGCCGCCGGGGACCAACTCCAGTTCGTCTCGCCATGCCTTGCTCAGGGGCAAAGACAGGCGTATTAACCCAAACATGCATGTCTTTCTGATGGTGGGGGAAACCAGAGCACCCGGGGAAAACCCACCACAGACACGGGAGAACATGCAAACTCCACACAGAGAACGACTTGGGATGACCCCCCCCAAGGTTGGACAACCCTGGGGTTCGAACCCGGGACCTTCTTGCTGTGAGGCGACGGCGCTAACCACTGCGCCACCGTGCCGCCATTGCCATTACTATCGTTAGTATAAGCAGCAGCTCAAACACACCATGAAGTTAGTCACGCGTGCACGCGCGCGCACGCGCGCGCGGCACTGCTGCTGCTATGGACGCTCCTGTGTAATTTTGTCCACTTGGGGAATTCTGTCTTCGGGTAAAGCGCAGCCTTTCCATAAATGTGCAGCAGTACTTAACAGGGCATCATGGCTGGCGAGGAGCCCAGCGCTCAGCTCCCACAATGCACGTGTCTTTGGCTGCAAAGCAAGATCCACAGCAATCCCATCCAAACCACATACTACACGGAGTACAGCCCCCTCGGCTCCCACTGCCGCCGCTGCAGGAGGAGCGGCAGTGGGAGCCCAGCAGTCAGTGGTTCAGTGGTCCGGAATACATTTGCAGAGGAAGATGGGAGATAGTGAGTAAGAGAGGGAGAGGGAGGGAGAGGGAGAAAGAAGGGGAGACCAGCGCTGGCTCTGTTACATCAGAGGAGGTGTACACGAAGGCGCTAAGGCTGCTGGATTATTTCGGGACCAGAGTCCAAGATGAGAGGAGGCCCGAGACAGCGGTAAGAGACAGAGACTGAGACTGGGAGGCCGGCTTGACAGGAAAAAGCACGTGTCTTGTCCGTCCTTCTACCCGCCCTGGTCGTCAAAGGGGTCCAGATCGTGAGCTGGCGTGCGTTGGCCCGGCGCCTCTGCCTGGAGGCCTGCGTCTCCATGGTAACAGGCGGCCCCGGCTCGGCCCCGAGGAGAGTGGAGGTGACAGGGGCGATGTGTGTGGGTTCTGTCTGGCTCATTATGGGGGGAATGAAGTGAAACAGCCAAGGGGAGCATTTGTTCTGCGTGGACTACCCTTCAGCTGCCAAGTGTCCATCTATTTATAGAAATGGAAAGGGCGGGGGGGGGGACCTAAATAAAATAAACACAGGGGCCATTTCCCTGCTCACATCTCTCCCTTACCCTCGTTAGAGAGTCAGCCTGATTTCATAGCTCTTCCTTTCTCGGTCTTCCGGTTCAGTGTGCGTGTCTCTCCATAATCCTGCAGGTGGGCCTGCGGAGGGATTGGGATTTGGGATTCGGTTGAAGCATCCCCTATGTAGCACTTGGGACGAGAAAGATGGCAAGCAGATAAAGGCAGTCATCCACATCCATACAGATGTACAATATACATACGATTACTTACATACAGACATGAGAACATTACCTCGCATTTTGCAGCGGCCTCACCCAGTACCGTCCATGCAGCGTCTTTGTCCACGTCTGCGTCTAAGGCTTGTCTTCGTTTGATGACTGGGAGATCTGGCACTGGGTTGGCTGAGAGAGCGGGACAGGCTAAGCTAACTGCTAGCCCATGCAGACCGGCAGTTCCGACAGTCACCTTGGCTGGCGTTCCTTCTCTTGGACAGTGATGTTTGTTTTTTCGTTTGTTTGTTTGATTTTTTGTATGAGTTAGTTTGGGTATGTGTGTTCTTGTAGTTTTTGGATGTGTATTCGTCTTTGTGTTGTACTGCTGTGGGCTGGGGGAAACGTCATTTCGTTTCATTTCGTGTACGCAAGCGCATGAAGTGAAATGACAAATAAAGTGTTCCTGCTTCCTGCTCACTTTCCAACTCAAACTCCCTGACTCACCCATACCGATCAGTGCACACATACATACATGCACCCAGCTCTGGTCTGTGGCAGGGACCATTTTAAACCAGCAGTCACGGTCCTTTAGCCTTTCTCCTGTTGAAATCAGTAGCCAGGCTGTAGAAACTACTTGATGCCTGTTTCTCCTGTTGAAATCAGGCTGTAGAAGCGACTTGATGCCTGTTTCTCCTGTTGAAATCAGTAGCCAGCCTGTAGAAACGACTTGATGCCTGTTTCTCCTGTTGAAATCAGGCTGTAGAATCGACTCGATGCCTGTTTCTCCTGTTGAAATCAGGCTGTAGAAACTACTTGATGCCCGTTTCTCCTGTTGAAATCAGTCGCCAGGCTGTAGAAACTACTTGATGCCTGTTTCTCCTGTTGAAATCAGTAGCCAGCCTGTAGAAATGACTTGATGCCTGTTTCTCCTGTTGAAATCAGGCTGTAGAATCGACTTGATGCCTGTTTCTCCTGTTGAAATCAGTCGCCAGGCTGTAGAAACTACTTGATGCCTGTTTCTTCTGTTGAAATCAGGCTGTAGAAACGACTTGATGCCTGTTTCTCCTGTTGAAATCAGTCGCCAGGCTGTAGAAACGACTTGATGCCTGTTTCTCCTGTTGAAATCAGGCTGTAGAAACGACTTGATGCCTGTTTCTCCTGTTGAAATCAGGATGTAGAATCGACTTGATGCCTGTTTCTCCTTTTGAAATCAGTAGCCAGGCTGTAGAAACGACTTGATGCCTGTTTCTCCTGTTGAAATCAGGCTGTAGAATCGACTTGATGCCTGTTTCTCCTGTTGAAATCAGTAGGCAGGCTGTAGAAACAACTTGATGCCTGTTTCTCCTGTTAAAATCAGTTGCTAGGCTGTAGAAACGACTTGATACCTGGTTCTCCTGTTGAAATCAGTCGCCAGGCTGTAGAAACGACTTGATGCCTGTTTCTCCTGTTGAAATCATTAGCTAGGCCGTAGAAACGACTTGATGCCTGTTGCCGCTGTAAGCTAGTGTGCGGTAGTACAGTTCGCGTCATGTAGAGGTGGGGGATAAATTCAGTACAAAATCGCAATACTACGTCGTGACGATTCTACTGTCGCAGCATTTCCCGGAATCGCGATGTTGAAGCAACAATGAATATTCAATCAACCAACTAACCAATCAACCAACCAACCAATCAATCAATCGATCAAGTTGCATTTTTATATAGCGCTTTTCTAGCTGCAACAGCCACTCAAAGTGCTTTACAATTAATGGATTCACACACGCGCATGCGCATGGTACACCGATGGCATGGCAGTGCCGGAAATCCTGTTTTCAAGAAAGACTGGTTTCAGGAAATGAAACTAAAATGTAGGCATCCGCACAAGTCATGCCACAACAGTAAACAATGAAAAAACAGTGATGCATATACAGTTTGAGAAATACATGCAAATTTTATTATCAGCCAAATATTAAAATAAACTTCATTCGTCTTTTCAATGTAACGGTGCCCTTTCTGAGGCGGCTGTGCAGGATTCTGTGTATATTAATATCGAAACAGTCCTGAGTTCTCCAGCCCTGCAGATTACTATTCCTACAGATCAATATTCCATACTGAATATTCTGTCCACGCAGTGTCTTTGGCCACATCTGCGTCTAAGTTTGTGTCTTTGTTTGGTGGCTGGGAGAGCTGGCGCTGGATCGGCTGGGAGAGCTTGGTCTGCTGCGTCCTGTGGGCCCAGGGACCACGGCCCTGTCTGGAGCTGTGCCCGAAGAGGAAACACCGAGGGAGGTCCAACAGGACGTGGAAGTGGGGCAGGCTAAGCTAACTGCTAGTCCATGCAGACCGGCAGCTCCGATAACACCACGGGCGGTCTGGTGGAGGCCTCACCTGGCCTTGACTGTGATTTAGTGTCGTCGTGAGGAGTGCGGGGAGGTGTGTCGAAAGTGTCTAACTGGGAGAACTGGCGTTGGACTGGCTGGGGGAGCTTGGTCTGCTGTGTCCGGTGGGCCCAAAGACCACGGCCTTGCCTGGAACTGCGCCCGAGGAGGATACACCGAGGGCGGTCTCACAGGACATGGAAGCGGGGCAGGCTAAGCTAACTGCTAGCCCATGGAGACCGGCAGTCATCTTGGCTGGCGTTCGCTCTCTTGGACAGTGAAAAAATTTTGTTTAGTAGTTTTTGTTTTTTTTGTAGTTTGGATAGATGTGTTCTTGTAGGTTCTGGATATGTGTAACACACGGGGCATCTAATAAATCCATCTTGTTGCACATTTGCTTTGTATTATTGCACTTTCCACACCACTGTAGATAAGAGGGGGCGGAGCCTTAAAAACCGTAATATCGAATCAATGTTTATAATATCATGATATTTGAAAAATTGCAATATGTATCAAATCAGCGCCATCATTGCAAACGTCATTGTAATTATCGAATCGGGAGGTATCTGCCAGTCCAGCCTTACCTTAACACAGGCCATAGTCAACATAGACCGGGTCTTGCTGGTTCTGTTGACATGGGCGGAGAAGCAGGATGATCCCAGGATGTCTGAATGCGCTTTGAGGTGTCGAACTCAACGAGACATGGTTCGGGGAAGGTCTCCGCTCCATAACCCAAATGACATTGTCTACATACACACACCGGACCCTGCAAGAGCTAGTTTTGGTACTACAGCGAATGACGCTGCCTGTGAGACGGACCCACAACGCAACAGCCCTGCGTCCTCCATGGTAACCACCGGCAGGTTAGGACATTTCATGTGGGCCATTCGTTTGTATGTTGAGTAGATTATCTGAACTGGTCCATTTTATGAAAGCTCATTCTCTTCTATGACTCAAGCAATTCTGTATCGGTAAATGCATAGATAAACACATGCTAATACACACAGGCACAAACACACACACAAAAGTACACTAATACATGTGCACAATTGCAAATATATCATATGTATATGTCATATACATATATAAGTTGTCCTGATACCTCGTTTCCATGGTCACTATGTCCCGGTGAAACCTCCCCCCACGGTCGTCACTGACCGCACCAAGAACAGCAGGGAAGGAGTCCAGGTGTGAATGCAGAACATGAATGTTCAATGACATGTTGCACATGTAGCCCCCTCATAAACTGCCCCGCGATGGAATGCTGTTGGCTGATCACCGGCTTAGTTAAAGTGGCCTACTTATTGCCCTGCAGTATTCAGAACATGCTCATAAGCCATGAGCACGCAACAGTTCTGTCCTTTGGATAGAATTTGCTTGTAAAAGGTAACACTTGGGGGCGGCACGCTGGTTAGCGCGGTCGCCTCACAGCAAGAAGGTCCTGGGTTCGAGCCCTGGGGTAGTCCAACCTTGGGGGTCGTCCCGGGTTGTCCTCTGTGTGGAGTTTGCATGTTCTCCCCGCGTCTGCGTGGGTTTGCTCCGGTTTCCTCCCATGGCTGTTGGGAAAGACTCCCAGCATCCCCATGACCCTGAGCAGGATAAACGATCTGGATAATGGATGGATGGATGTCATACGTACAACGATCAGCCAAAACATTAAAACCACCCTCCTAATATTAATATTGTGTAGCTGCCCCTCGTGCCGCTAAAACAGCTCTGAACCATCGAGGCATGGACTCCACATAACCTCTGAAAGTGTCCTCCGGTATCTGGCACCAAGATGTTAGCAGGAGATCCTGTAAGTTGCGAGGTGGGGCCTCCATGGACCGGACTTGTTTTTCGAACACATCCCACAGATGTCTGATCGGAGTGAGATCTGGGGAACTTGGAGGCCAAGGCAACACCTTGAACTCTTTGTCATGTTCCTCAAACCATTCCTGAACAATTTTTGCAGTGTGGCAAGGACACATGATCCTGCTGAAAGAGGCCACTGCCATCAGGGGATACCGTTGCCATGAAGGGGTGTACCTGGTCTGCAATGATGTTTAGGTAGGTGGTACATGTCAAAGTAACATCCACATGAATGCCAGGACCCAAGGTCTCCCAGCAGAACATTGCCCAGAGCAGACCAGGCCACCTTCCTCCACTGCTCCATGGTCCAGCCCTGACTCTCACATGCCCATTGTAGGGGCTTTCAGTGGTGGACAGGGGTCATCATGGGCACTCTGACCTACGCAGCCCCATACACAGCAAGCTGTGATGCACTGCGTGTTCTGACACCTGTCTATCATAGCCAGCATTACCCTTTTCAGCAATTTGCGCTACAGTAGCTCTTCTGTGATCGGGCCAGACGGGCTAGCCGTACCGGTCAGTGGTTTTAATGTTTTGGCTGATCGGTGTGTGTACAAACCCATACAATTAGTGTACCAACACTTACAAAATATATGATGTCTACATCATATATTTTTGTAAATGATCCCTCCTCGGTGCTGTAGGAGCTGTTTGTCCATCAGAGGAGCGGTAATAAGTGCATCATCACAGATGGAGGGGAGGATGCGTGCAGATAACTGGTAGGTCATGTTCACAGACACAGAGCTAACTGACATTCAAACGTGTAGCGGCTATAATTGAGGCAAGGGTTGCATGCTAATGTCAGTATGATAACCTGTGACCCAACCAACGTATACTATATTAGCCTCTTACTCCAAAGGATGGGTACTGAAGGTGTCCTCAAGCTACCCCAGCCTGCCTCGGCTGTAGAAACCCCAGCATTTGGGGTCCTGCCAGGGGGTCAGGGGATGTTTTTTTGGAGAGTGGTGAGGTGGTTAAAAAGCACACACACACACACACACACACACACACACACACACACACACACACACACACACACACATCACTGGCTTGTAAAGGCATTATCGTGTCTCCAGCCGTCAGGGGAAAATTCTCCACTGGGGAAATAATGAACATTATTCAGCCTTGGCAACCCATCCATCCATTATCCAGGCCGCTTACCCCAATCGGGGTCATGGGTTGCTGGAGCCTATCCCAGCAGTCATTGGGCAGCAGGCGGAGAGACACCCTGGACAGGCCGCCGGTCCAGCTCAGACCCGACACACACACACACACATACACATTCACAACTAGGGACAATTTAGTACGCCCAGTTCACCTGACCTACATGTCTGTGGGAGGAAACCGGAGCACCTGGAGGAAACCCACGAAGACACGGGGAGAACATGCAAACTCCATACAGAGGACGACCTGGGATGACCCCCAAGGTTGGACTACCCCGGGGCTCGAACCCAGGACCTTCTTGCTGTGAGGCGGCCGCGCTAACCACTGAGCCACCGTGAACGTGTGTTGGTGTTTTAGGGGCTGAGCCAGATCAGGATGGGGCTGAAGGGGTGGCGGGGAGTCGACCGAGTAAGAATGGCTTCTTCTTTTTTGGTGTGGGAGCCAAAATCATGGCGAGACTACAGCACCACGCCGTCCTCCACCCGGTGTCTCCACATCCAGGCCGTGACACGCTGGCAGCAGCCATTTACAATCTCGCAGAACAAACTTGGCTCTCGCCCCTCACTATTAATTAGCTCTCCCCGTCGCAGAAAGGTGTAGTAAATATTGAATTTCATTTCTTCTTTTCTTAGCCTTGTCCTATGAATATTTGATGCCGTTTCCTTGCATTTTGGCCATGAAATATTGAGCAGCATGTGAAGGGGCGGGTCGTGTGGGATGCGGGCCCTGCTCCTAGTCATGCGTTCCCACCACACGCTCATGATAGCCTGCTCCCGTCTGACCTCCGCGGCCTGCTACACATCCAATCGCCCGGATGTGGCTTCATCTGAACTGGAGGGCCAGGGAGCTGCTGCACAGACCGTTCAACAAGCAGGAAGCAAGGCCAGAGGATCTGCACTTGAGAACAAAGTGAGGGGGAAAAAACCTCAAAAATCAAAGATGGATGAGGATTCGCAAGCTTGGGGGGGATGTAAGTGTAAGTCTGTGCCACTGTGTCTGTGACTCAACATTTTGTTGTTGTCGCTGTCAGTGATTAAACCTCCTCACTTCTGCAAAAATTGGAGATTTGATTTCACCGAGGTAAACATCGTGACATCGTCGCTACTTAACAGACAGAAGTCGCTTCCCTTCGGCAAACAAGATTAAGCTTAAACTGACGCCAAGTCAGTGTAAAACAAACAAACAACCCCCCCCTCCCCCCAAAAAAATCTCCCTACTTGGTTTGCCAAAGCTGTTGCACATCTGTGCAAAAGATTGTGGGCAGATAAACGAATTTCTACTGAACAATGGCACTTTGAGGAACCCATAAGCCGTAAGTAGGACGGCACGGTGGTGCAGTGGTTAGCGTGGTCACCTCACAGCTAGAAGGTCCTGGGTTCGAGCCCCGGGGTAGTCTAACCTTGGGTGTCGTCCCGGGTCGTCCTCTGTGTGGAGTTTGCGTGTTCTCCCCGTGTCTGTGTGGGTTTCCTCCGGGTGCTCCGGTTTCCTCCCACAGGCCAAAGACATGTAGGTCAGGTGAATCGGCCAAACTAAATTGACCCTAGGTGTGTGTGTGGGTGTGTCGGCCCTGTGTGATGGACTGGCGGCCTGTCCAGGGTGTCTCCCCGCCTGCTGCCCGGTGACTGCTGGGATAGGCTCCAGCATCCCCGCGACCCTGAGAGCAGGATGAGCAGCTTGGATAATGGATGAAAGTCTTTGGACCACTGGATGAAATTCCAACGGCCAAAATCAAACCCAGGACCCTCTTCTGAGGCAGCTGTGTGGCCATCACACATTGAGATCAAACACACACACACTATGGACAAACTCATGTTTTTGTGTGTCTCATTGTAATCATCATACACAATGCATTGTGCGTCGGTCGGGGCATCTTTGAATGCCGGAGAGTGAATTTAAAAGGGCACACGTCACGTGGAGGTGCAGTGCCAGAGATGTCACATCAGATCAGGAGTCGTCTCCCGCTCCTGGGCAGCATCTAGTGGCAACCCAGTGAAAGGTCCGCACTTGAAGAGGTAAGGTGTCTGGTGTCTATAGGGCCCTTGTGGAGTCACTGCCATGATGTATGGAAGTTCTCTGGCCTCGAAGAGGGGTTTCTATTTTCTGGTGACTGAGTGTATACTTCATGTCAAGTAGGCTACAAAGAGGAGAAAGCTGTGACTTCTGGTTGTTGACCATCACCGGGAAAACGGAAGGTCAGGAAAAATCCACCCTGTTTGCAGGAACTATTCAGTCACACTTGTTTCCCTTCCACGGTCCCTGCCTGGAGCTGCACCCGAGGAGGAAACACACGAGCACGGCTTGACAGGATGCGGAAGCGGGGCGGGCTAAGCTAACTGCTAGCCCATGCAGACCGGCAGTCCCGACAGTCATCCTGGCTGGTGTTCGTTCCCTTGGACAGTGATTTTAGTTATTTAGTTATTTTAGTTATGTGTTAGTTTGGATATGGGTGGCCAGTACTGGGCTAGATGTCCTACTTGCCAGAAGGAATGTGAAGTGATCGCCGCGGGTCCATCAGGACCTTTACATATGGCCGCTCCTACACAAATGTATCCGCAGCAGCACCTTCTCGTGGTACCTCTTGTTTTCACAAAGTCTGCTGCGGGGGGCGAATGGGTTCCCGGCGGTATAACCGGGTGGGTCGATTGGATTCGTCAGCCTTGGTTGGCAGCCAATCTAGGAGGACAACTCTGATTCCAAACCCGGGTAGATGAAGCTCATCAGCCTTGTCGGGCAGTTCATCTAGGACAGGGGTGTCAAACTCCAGGCCTCGAGGGCCGCAGTGTCTGCAGGTAATTGTTGCAACCGTGCACTACACAACCTGATTTAACTAATTCCTTTCCCTCATTGATCCAGGAGGTGAGCTAATTAGTTAAATCAGGTGGTGTAGTGCACGGTTGCAACAAATACCTGCAGACACTGCGGCCCTCGAGGCCTGGAGTTTGACACCCCTGGTCTAGGAGAAGGAAGACTGATTTACAACCTCCACTGCCTTGCGGGTGTACTCGTCTACGGGAAAGGCTCCGGGAAGAAACCCTGAGGAGAAATCCTCATCCGTCTCCGTTGCCAGTCGTCTCGCTAGTCTTGCCACTGGTGGTAGGTGGTCTCGGACGAGAGAGTGGGGTTGATGATGCGCAACTCTTCCTCACTTTCATCATCGCGCAAGTCATCAGTTATCCATCACAGGAGGACCAGATGGTCCTCGTCGCTGTGACGGACGAGTAACAACAGTTCTTGTAGTCTCTGGACGTCTTTGTGTTGCACTGATGTGGGCTGGAGGAAACGGCCTTTCGTTTCATTTCCTGTGCCCGAGTGCACGAGATGAAATGACAAACAACGTGTCCCTGATTACACCGGTTCAACACAAGCTGGTATGATGCATATTAATCACACACGTCTATATTTGAAACGGCAGGGATCGAACCTCAGAATGAAGGTGCTGTATAATGTATATCAGCAGCTCTTTATGCACCTATAACCCCACGGACATGTTGTGAGCAGTGTCTCGCTGTGTTGTGTCCCAGCAAGTTTGGCAAGTGTTTGCTGATTAACACCACCCGTCCACGGAGCAGTGGCGTGGCAGTAGCGAGTAATGTCATTTATTCGGATGTGAGTGTCGAGCCCCCGAGGACTTAACTGTGATTTAGGACTATACAAATAAATTTGACTCGACTACTGCTGGGCACCGTTTGCACTGGAGATTGGAGTCGGCAACCCGTGGCCTTCTGAACAGCTAAATAACCTCCTGTGCAAAACCTGCATCCATGTTGGCCAAGTTTACCAGCTGGTCTTTAGGCCGTCTCACGCACTCATCCATGCTTAATAACGGTGTGATTCTCTGTTCGTTTCAGGAAGGGCCGAATTCTCTTGTTGCTTCTCTTCCTCTGCAAAGACATGAGAGTACAAGATCAGTTGGGGCGTCCAGTTGGCGTGGCGGTCTATTCCGTTGCCTACCAACACGGGGCTTATCGGTTCGAATCCCCGTGTTGCCTCCGGCGTGGTCGGGCGCCCCTACAGACACAAGTGGCCGTGTCTGCGGGTGGGAAGCCAGATGTGGGTATGTGTCCTGGTCGCTGCATACCGCCACCTCTGGTCAGTCGGGGCGCCTGTTCGGGACCGGGGGGATAGTGTGACCCTCCCACGCGCTACGTCCCCCTGGTGAAACTCCTCACTGTCAGGTGAAAAGAAGCGGCTGGCGACCCCACATGTATGGGAGGAGGCACGTGGTAGTCTGCAGCCCTCCCCGGGTCGGCAGAGGGGGTGGAGCAGCGACCGGGACGGCTCGGAAGAGTGGGGTAATTGGCCAAGTACAATTCAGAGAAAAGCCCCCCCCAAACCCCCCCCCCCAAAAAAACAAGAAAAGTTCAAATCCAGTTTGTCGCTCAAGAAAACACGAACAGGGCGCTGTCCTGAACCGGATCATCAGTCTCGCGATATCCCCCTCATCAGCGTGGCACCTCGTATCGATCCTCACACCGCACATCTAGTCCCAAACCGCCGCAGGTTTGTCCAAGCAGCGTCCAGAACGACGGCGCACAAGTCCCAGGGGGATTTAGAGACTGGCCGTCATGCTGCTCCTCTATTTTAAGAGGTTTCCTCGCAGGGGGGGGGGGGGATACGCCGGGCAACGTTTCATTAGATGCGGCCAGCCGGGCCAGTAAGCCTCGATTTGATCTGCTAATCCGGCGACAATGTCACTTGATTGCCGTTTTGTCGTTCAGATCCCTGTAGCGGATTAGGGGGGGGGGGGACTGGCAGCGCGCGGCGCAGCTCGCGCTCTGCCGCGCAGACGGCCGACGAGAGCGCAGCGCTGCAGGCCGCCACCACGTTTCTACAACATGTCCTTTACAAAAGATTAAAACACAAACTCGTCATATGTAGCCTAAAGCAGTGGTGCCATGTCGTGCACTGTAAGAGGATTCATGCTACACACACTACTTCCCCCCGATGAGTCCCCCCCCGCCCCCCCCCCATGTGTGGGTGAAGCCATGTGAGTTGGTGTGGCGTCGGGTTGGGAAGAAATGGCCTTCCGTGGCACCGCTGCATGAATTGTTAGACCAGGACTTTTGCTCGAGAGAGATCTTATATTCACGCACATGGGGGGGGGGGGGGTCAGTAACGAGGGCACAGCACCATTTCTCCAACCAAAACAAACGTTTCAACAGACCTACTATCTAGCTGAACTACGTTCATCTGTGCATGCGAGGTCGTCGTATATATCAAAACGCAGCGGTCTCTTCCGTTGCCGACCAACACGGGGATCGTAGGTTCGAATCCCCGTGTTACCTCCGGCTTGGTCGGGCGTCCCTACAGAGTGTGTGCCTGCGGGTGGGAAGCCGGATGTGGGTATGTGTCCTGGTTGCTGCACTAGCGCCCCCTCTGGTGGAAAGGAAAAAAGCAAGTGGGTTCGGAGGGTGTGCTGAATTTCTATCACATAGGCAGACTTGATTTGTGGCGCAGTCTTCATACTGTAACCGGTTATTTTCTTGCCCGGTGCGGGATTCGATACGGGGTGTATTGCACCACAAGGCGACATCACTAACCGCTCGGCTAAAGGGTCAGACCCGTTAGCTAGGGACTAACGTGTCTTATTAGTAGTTTACAGTCGTCACCCTCCCCGGAAGCGCTCTCTTGCTCTTTGTTATTCCCGCGCTCCGAAGAGACTTCTGAGGATCTGCAACCAAACCAGGAAATAGACGGGACCGGCCATGTCGTCACTTTATGGGGCAAAACTGGCCGCAAGATGGCGGATGGTCCGCACACACCAAAATCCCCATTATACTCTCCCCAGTACATCTCCCCAAACGAGATCTGTGTTCCACGTGGGGTTAAGTCGCCTACCAGCTCAGTTCTGGGTCAAATGCTGTCTTATGGTCGCACTCTTGTGGATTTTGGAGTAGTGATTTATTCGCAAGGGCGATGTTTCTGATAAAATGGCCGACTGGCTGGGCTTCCCTACCGGCAAGTCAGACATCGACAGTTAGCATCGTGCTAGTGACATGTTTCTTGTTAGCAAATAGCTTCTTCCCAATTCATATGCGTTTTATCAAAAGACTTATTTTTTCCCGCCTTTTTCTCCCCAATTTGTACTAAGCCAATTACCCCACGCTCCTGAGCCGTCCCGGCCGCTGCTCCACCCCCTCTGCCAATCCGGGGAGGGCTGCAGACTACCACATACCTCCTCCCATACATGTGGAGTCACCAGCCGCTTCTTTTCACCTGACAGTGAGGAGTTTCACCAGGGGGACGTAACATGTGGGAGGATCACGCTATTCCCCTCCCGAACAGGCGCCCCGACCGACCAGAGGAGGCGCTAGTGCAGCGACCAGGACACACACCCACATCCGGCTTCCCACCTGCAGACACGGCCAGTAGTGTCTGTAGGGACACCCGACCAAGCCGGAGGTAACTCGGGGATTTGAACCGGCGATCCCCGTGTTGCTAGGCAACGGAATAGACCACTACGCCACCCGGACGCCCATCGAGGACAGATTTTTACCGAGTTAAACGGTACTAGTGGCTTTTCCCTGTGAGTCACAGACCTTATTTAAGGTGACTGGGGTTCGGGACGGGGGAACCATCCGCCATCCTGTGACTATCGGATGTTACAAAACGACGTCAGACTGGGCCAATCACAGATCAGCACTAACAAGGGGCGGGGCTAATTTGTGAAATTAACAGTTTGGTTGAAATGAAAGCCTGCATGGCCTACAAAACAGACATCACGTGTTGAGGTTGTAATACATGCTTTACATATAAAACTATGGAGCATACCTCTTACATCAGACCAACCTGTTCAGAAGTGTTTAACATTTTTGATGACGTGACCGTCTCTCAGAACAGAGTACTGTTACAGTGCTCAATTACACAGTTTCCAGCAAAACAGGAGCTCAAGGTAAAAGCGGTGGAGTCCGTGTCCTGCAAGGTTTGTGGGCAGCTTTCAAAATAAGAGTCCGTCCTGCTGCAGAGTGTCGAGTCTGTTGAAGCCCGGCGTCCACGGGGCCTCAGCCCTTGTTGTTGAGCTGTGCCCGCTGCTGCTCCTGGTACTCCTTGGAGTCCTCCCAGGGACGAGGGCCGCGGATGTTCCTCCACTGGTCCAAATTCACATCCTTCAATTTCTGCAGCGAGAAAGCAAATCCCCCGACAAAGAGGGAGGGGGGGGGGAATTTACCACCGACGCCAGCCACCGGAACATTTCTGACCCGGGTCAAACGGTTAAAGGGATTTGGCTCCTTTCTTAGGAGGGAGAGGCAGTCGGTCCACCTTTTAAGTGTCTCTATTGTTTGGAGTAGTTGGAAGGGAGAGAAGAAGACAGTAGGTGAGAGATTTGAGCTAAGGTCCGAGACGGGGGGGATTCAACCCTACAGCTACATACGTGGACCTAGTGACAAGGTGACCTCATTTTTTTTTGTTTTCATACAACGCTCAGTGCCAGATGGGCGGATTTTAGCCACAAAGGACAGAGCACCCGGCATGACTTCCAAAAAGTTTTTTTTCCCGTGATTGACAGCTTACACGACACAATCTGTACAGCCCCACCCATTTAAATCACATTTTATGGTAAGACAAATGCAAAGAACATTTTAAAGACACTATCTGGGGCGACCGGGTAGCGAAGCGGTCTGTTCCGTTGCCTACCAGCAGGGGATCGGCGGTTCGAATCCCCGCGTTACCTCCGGCTTGGTCGGGCGTCCCTACACACACAATTGGCCATTTCTGCAGGTGGGAAGCCGGATGTAGGTATGTGTCCTGGTCGCTGCACTAGCGCCTCCTCTGGTCGGTCGGGGTGCCTGTTCGCAGGGGAGGGGGAAGTGGGGGGAATAGCGTGATCCTCCCACGCGCTACGTCCCCCTGGTGAAACTCCTCACTGTCAGGTGAAAAGAAGCGGCTGGCGACTCCACATGTATGGGAGGAGGCATGTGGTAGTCTGCAGCCCTCCCCGGATCGGCAGAGGGGGTGGAGCAGTGACCAGGACAGCTCGGAAGGGTGGGGTAATTAGCCGGGTACAATTGGGGAGAAAAAAGGGCGGAAAATCCACAAAGACAAACAAAATACTATTTGACCCAGGTCGGTGACTTTTGGGGGTAGTAAGGAACTCGCTTCTTTCATCCACCCCGAGGGTCCCTAACCTGCTCCTCCTTACCTCGTACTCCTCCTCCAACATGTGCGACTGCCTCTGATTGTTCACTTTGGCCTCCAATGCTGGATCCAGCTGAGAGAGGGAAACAGAGGAGGGGGGTTACATGGCCAGGCAGAACAGGGAGAGAGGGAGGTTGGTTGAGCGGGGGCGGGGGGTGGTGGTGGTGGATGGATGGGGGGGGGGTTCCTTGCATGAGAGAAACATATTGTAACGTATTTATTAGACAGACCGGTTACAAATCAAGGCAAGGTGGAAAGAGGGAGGAGAGGGTTCGTGTGCTTGACTGGAGCAGCGACAGGACCCTCTGGGGTGGCAGCGTCCCAGCCTCTTTTTCTTCTTCATGTATTATTTCTTTGATGTATAAATTATGACATCTGCAGAAGGGGGAGAGGCGGCCGGCGAGTCGAGGCCATAAGCTCACGTGGAGGACACGGGCTAACCACGGCTCCGACTCGCCGTCGTCCAACAGTTGTACCCCGTTTACCCCCTGCAAATAACCGCACCTGAGCTGGCACAGCACCATCGGGCCGAGCCAAAACGTCCACTTTCTATGTCCGACGGCTCGCCAGCAAGGTGTGAAAGAGGAGAGATGTTTCAGAGGGAGCCGCCGAGAGCCACGTCCAGTGGAGCCAGCCATTTTGCAATTCAAATAGATTTCGCCCCAGAAATAGAACCAAAATGAATCCCATTCTGAATCCATTACTTTTAATGAGGAGCGATATTTCACAGCAATATCGCCACACAGGGCTCAAGTGACTGACAGCGTTCATCGTTTCGTGATTGATTTTTAATTAGACCAATATTACTTTAGCACATTAAAGACACAACATTGCCAGGAGAGACAAACTACAGAGTAACTACTATAAAATTATTACAATGCCTCCAGGACGGAGTGAATAGCTGAGCTAATTAGCACTAGGATCACGGCGAAGGCCTTATTAGAGTTTCTGTAACCCCCCCGCAAGCGTGAATCTGCTAAATAAGAAAGAAGTGGGGGTGGGGGGCAGTGGGGGGTGGGTGGGGGGGACGTCGGTGAAACATTGACGGAGAAGCGAACAGCCTTGAAGTGGAAACTTAAGCTCGTCTCCAGGAAATGCAAATAGGCTCATGCGATGGCTTCAGTTCTCTCAACCACAAAAAGTGGGTCAATATTTCAGACCCCTGAAAAACAAATAACCAACAACAACAACAACTACAAAAGGAATAAGCTGGGCGACGTACTCCGAGTAAGAGCCGCAAGACGGGCTTTAACCATTCGGGCTTCGACGGCGGGGTCAGTTCGCCGCACGTGTGTGCAAGCGCAGGCGCATGATCACGCGCGCCAAGGATTACAGTTGTGCTCCTCCACCGCAGAGCCGGAGAGGAGGCCTGCTGGGTGGTGGAGGCGGAGGAGGAGGAGGAGGAGGAGGAGGAAGGCTGTATCCGCCGCAGGCCTCTCTTCGGAGGAGAGGGGAGCAGTGTGGGGGCAGCTGCACAGAACAGAAAGGCACAGCGCCAGGGGCAAGTTACCCCCCCCCCTCCAACCCCCCACCCCCCATCGTGCGCACTCCGGCACTGGCCCACATGGACAGTAATAGGAAATGATGTCCCACCATCTGGCTCTCACCCAGATGATGTGCACGGGCATTTGTCACGGTAAGATAGCGCAAAACAGCCCCCCGCTCCCCCAACCCACCCACGCCCCCGCCCCCCACGCCCCGACACGCACAGCCAGCTTATCAGATTGTAATGGCTTTAACAAAGGGTCGCTCCTCTGTCGCCTTAATGAATTGGGGCTGTCATTTTAATGAATTGTTAGGGCCCATTCTCACTTCTTGCCCTTTCGCTGACTCGCTCTAATCAGGTCAGAATAGCCTTTCAGTGCTTTCGCACTGGCAGCGTCTCGGACAGGACGAGCAGCTGAAAGAGCGCCGACTCGGTAGGCTTTCGAGCCATGCTTTAAAAAGCCATTAGGTCCTACATGGGTTGCGCTGAAAATGATGCGGCCTTCACAGATGGCAAGACCACTTTATACACGTGCTATTTTTAAACTGCGTGATTTTGCTGTCCGGGGCCCGAGTCGTGACCGGCTCGGGGTGCAAATCCGCGCTGCACCACTAGGTGGAGCAGTTGCATGGCAAACAGTGAGCGGCACGGCGAATCTTGCAAAAGCTGTGGCTTTGATTCTTACTGCTGTCCACTTTCTGACTCGTGAATGTGACGTGGAGCTGATTCGCTGCCACGCTTCATGCCGGGTCCCCCCCCCCTGCAAGAGAAAAAACCAAGTTCATTACGCACCTTTTTTCTGAGCTTCTGGGCATCGTACCGAATTTGTGTGAACTCTCTCAGACCGAAGGAGCCGCCGACGACGAGCAACTGAAACGACATGAAGGGGGTGGGGGGGGGGCGCTCATTTAACAGGAAACAGCTGCACGTGGCATCGATCCACCTCACACACCACGCATGTCCCGATACAGGCCGCACAAGAAGCCTGGTCTAGCAGGTTACTCCAAGCCACCATCTGAAAACACGTGTGGTCACATATCTACTTGATCAATGTGAAAGGATGTCCGCACATACCTTGCACCTTCATCCCCCCTCCACGTGGGACTAGGGGAGCCGCGCACGGGCGGAAGTCCGCACGCGCCGCAGGGACGTTTCCGCTTTATCGCTTTTACTTAAATCCACGGATACGTGACGAACGACGGAGGGTATCGACCCAATAGTCCCCCAAATCCGTCTCTATTTACAGTTCTTGACCAGCTGCACTTTCTAGGCGCTACTACGTGTAGGTCTATTTAGATGTCTACGTGTAGGTTCACTTGAGGCCAATCATCTGGCAACCCTTTAATTCAGCGTTTCTCAAACCAGTCCTCACGGACACCCTATCCTGCAGATGTTCATTGTAACCCTGCATAGGTAACCAATCATCTCAAAGCACTTAATTATGCAAGGTGTGTAAACTCTGACATTCATTGCTGATTGGTTGAATAACTATAAACAGGTACCTGTTCAGGGTTGCAAAGAGAATCTGCAGGATAGGGGGTCCTTGAGGACTGGGTTGGGACACACTGCTTTAATTACATACGACACTGTACCGTTTAACACAATAACCAAGCTAACGTCTCTTTTAGTGTCATCAGATGTGAGTTCATAACCCAGGTTATAACGTCATCAGATGTGAGTTCATAACCCAGGTTATAATGTCATCAGACGTGAGTTCATAACCCAGGTTATAATGTCATCAAATGTGAATTCATAACCCAGGTTATAATGTCATCAGATGTGAATTCATAACCCAGGCTATAATGTCATCAGCTGTGAGTTCATAACCCAGGTTATAACGTCATCAGATGTGAATTCATAACCCAGGTTATGGCGTCATCAGCTGTGAGTTCATAACCCAGGTTATAACGTCATCAGATGTGAATTCATAACCCAGGTTATAACGTCATCAGATGTGAGTTCATAACCCAGGTTATAACGTCATCAGATGTGAGTTAATAACCCAGGTTATAATGTCATCAGATGTGTTAATAACCCAGGTTATAATGTCATCAGACGTGAGTTAATAACCCAGGTTATAATGTCATCAGATGTGAGTTAATAACCCAGGTTATAATGTCATCAAATGTGAATTCATAACCCAGGTTATAACGTCATCAGATTTGTTAATAACCCAGGTTATAATGTCATCGGATGTGAATTAATAACCCAGGTTATAATGTCATCAGATGTGAATTCATAACCCAGGTTATAGCGTCATCAGCTGTGAGTTCATAACCCAGGTTATAACGTCATCACATGTGAATTCATAACCCAGGTTATAACGTCATCAGATGTGAATTCATAACCCAGGTTATAATGTCATCAGATGTGAGTTAATAACCCAGGTTATAATGTCATCAGATGTGAATTCATAACCCAGGTTATAACGTCATCAGATGTGAATTCATAACCCAGGTTTTAACGTCATCAGATGTGAATTCATAACCCAGGTTATAATGTCATCAGATGTGTTAATAACCCAGGTTATAATGTCATCAGATGTGAGTTAATAACCCAGGTTATAATGTCATCAGATGTGAATTCATAACCCAGGTTATAACGTCATCAGATGTGTTAATAACCCAGGTTATAATGTCATCAGATGTGTTAATAACCCGGGTTATAATGTCATCAGATGTGAGTTAATAACCCAGGTTATAACGTCATCAGATGTGAGTTCATAACCCAGGTTATAATGTCATCAGACGTGAGTTCATAACCCAGGTTATAATGTCATCAAATGTGAATTCATAACCCAGGTTATAACGTCATCAGATGTGAATTCATAACCCAGGTTATAATGTCATCAGCTGTGAGTTCATAACCCAGGTTATAACGTCATCAGATGTGAATTCATAACCCAGGTTATGGCGTCATCAGCTGTGAGTTCATAACCCAGGTTATAACGTCATCAGATGTGAATTCATAACCCAGGTTATAACGTCATCAGATGTGAGTTCATAACCCAGGTTATAACGTCATCAGATGTGAGTTAATAACCCAGGTTATAATGTCATCAGATGTGTTAATAACCCAGGTTATAATGTCATCAGACGTGAGTTAATAACCCAGGTTATAATGTCATCAGATGTGAGTTAATAACCCAGGTTATAATGTCATCAAATGTGAATTCATAACCCAGGTTATAACGTCATCAGATTTGTTAATAACCCAGGTTATAATGTCATCGGATGTGAATTAATAACCCAGGTTATAATGTCATCAGATGTGAATTCATAACCCAGGTTATAGCGTCATCAGCTGTGAGTTCATAACCCAGGTTATAACGTCATCACATGTGAATTCATAACCCAGGTTATAACGTCATCAGATGTGAATTCATAACCCAGGTTATAATGTCATCAGATGTGAGTTAATAACCCAGGTTATAATGTCATCAGATGTGAATTCATAACCCAGGTTATAACGTCATCAGATGTGAATTCATAACCCAGGTTTTAACGTCATCATATGTGAATTCATAACCCAGGTTATAATGTCATCAGATGTGTTAATAACCCAGGTTATAATGTCATCAGATGTGAGTTAATAACCCAGGTTATAATGTCATCAGATGTGAATTCATAATCCAGGTTATAACGTCATCAGATGTGAATTCATAACCCAGGTTTTAACGTCATCATATGTGAATTCAAAACCCAGGTTATAATGTCATCAGATGTGTTAATAACCCAGGTTATAATGTCATCAGATGTGAGTTAATAACCCAGGTTATAATGTCATCAGCTGTGAGTTCATAACCCAGGTTATAACGTCATCAGATGTGAATTCATAACCCAGGTTATAACGTCATCAGATGTGAGTTCATAACCCAGGTTATAACGTCATCAGATGTGAGTTAATAACCCAGGTTATAATGTCATCAGATGTGTTAATAACCCAGGTTATAATGTCATCAGATGTGAGTTAATAACCCAGGTTATAACGTCATCAGATGTGAGTTAATAACCCAGGTTATAATGTCATCAAATGTGAATTCATAACCCAG
Organism: Lampris incognitus; assembly: GCF_029633865.1. Classification (NCBI taxonomy): domain Eukaryota; kingdom Metazoa; phylum Chordata; class Actinopteri; order Lampriformes; family Lampridae; genus Lampris; species Lampris incognitus. The sequence continues at coordinate 38,808,222 of NC_079226.1, forward strand.
GTTATAATGTTATCAGATGTGTTATTAACCCAGGTTATAATGTCATCAGATGTGAGTTAAGAACCCAGGTTATAATGTCATCAGATGTGAATTCATAACCCAGGTTATGGCGTCATCAGCTGTGAGTTCATAACCCAGGTTATAACATCATCAGATGTGAATTCATAACCCAGGTTATAACGTCATCAGATGTAAGTTCATAACCCAGGTTATAATGTCATCAGATGTGAGTTAATAACCAGGTTATAATGTCATCAGATGTGTTAATAACCCAGGTTATAATGTCATCAGATGTGAGTTCATAACCCAGGTTATAACGTCATCAGATGTGAATTCATAACCCAGGTTTTAACGTCATCATATGTGAATTCATAACCCAGGTTATAACGTCATCAGATGTGAATTCATAACCCAGGTTATAATGTCATCAGATGTGAGTTAATAACCCAGGTTATAATGTCATCAGATGTGAATTCATAACCCAGGTTAAACGTCATCAGATGTGAATTCATAACCCAGGTTTTAACATCATCATATGTGAATTCATAACCCAGGTTATAATGTCATCAGATGTGTTAATAACCCAGGTTATAATGTCATCAGATGTGAGTTAATAACCCAGGTTATAATGTCATCAGATGTGAATTCATAACCCAGGTTATAACGTCATCAGATGTGAATTCATAACCCAGGTTTTAACGTCATCATATGTGAATTCATAACCCAGGTTATAATGTCATCAGATGTGTTAATAACCCAGGTTATAATGTCATCAGATGTGAGTTAATAACCCAGGTTATAATGTCATCAAATGTTAATTCATAACCCAGGTTATAACGTCATCAGATGTGAATTCATAACCCAGGTTATAATGTCATCAGATGTGAGTTAATAACCCAGGTTATGCCATCAGTTGTGAGTTCATAACCCAGGTTATAACGTCATCAGATGTGAGTTCATAACCCAGGTTTTAACGTCATCAGATGTCAGTTCATAACCCAGGTTATAACGTCATCCGATGTGAGTTAATAACCCAGGTTAGCCCTGACGTCGGTCTCATCCGTCATGTAGTAAATCCGGCTACAGCAGGCAGCCACCGTCAGCTACCGGGGTAAATACGTCAGGACGTGAGAAGGTGAAGGAGTGTAGGGCAGGTGACTTACGAGCATCGGCACGCCGTATCTGACCGTTTTATTCCTCTGCAACGCCTTGAACCTAAACATGACTGCGTCCTCGAGCTACAGTCCCGTGCTGCTCATTGGCCAAGCGAGCCAGCCGGTCAGCTGCGACCGGGTTTCCTGATGCGGTCCGACGCACAAATGTGACCGGGCAGCTGTGTGAGTTGTGTTAAAGGTTCCGCCCCGAACAGGCCGTCAACGCAGCGGTGACCCGGCGACGCTCGCTATAGACGTTGTTGTTGTTGTTGTTGTTGTTGTGTTACAGCGTTGTTGTCGTGCGTCCTGCTCGGCGATAAACAACACAAGCTCAGAACCAACACACGAAAGCGTTGCAAGGTGTTTGCTCATCCCTGGTCCGTTACCCCTTCAGCGGGTCGGTTGACAGGTTTTGCTTCCGTTTTGGTCCCATATAGCAGTGGTTCTCAACCGGGGGTCCGCGGACCCCTAGTGGTCCGTGGTGTAATTGCAAGGGGTCCGTGAAAATAAAATATCTTTTAAAAAAAAGATCCTATGACATTTATAGAAATAGGATTATTTTACTCAAATGTGACTGAGACCTTTATCTACCTAAACTATAAAGGGTAACAGGACTTTTTTCTCTAATTACATCTGTTTCACAAGTGTAATTTATTGTATTTTAATAAGAGATCTCGCTCCCGTTTGCATTGTTAAAAGTTACTGAATACATATTCTGTTTTGTTACATATATCTGAAAGTTACTGAATACATATTCTGTTTTGTTACATCTATCTGAAAGTTACTGCATAAGAATTCTGTTTTGTTACATATATCTGAAAGTTACTGAATACATATTCTGTTTTGTTACATCTATCTGAAATTTACTGCATAAGAATTCTGTTTTGTTACATATATCTGAAAGTTACTGAATACATATTCTGTTTTGTTACATATATCTGAAAGTTACTGAATACATATTCTGTTTTGTTACATATATCTGAAAGTTACTGAATACATATTCTGTTTTGTTACATATATCTGAAAGTTACTGCATAAGAATTCTGTTTTGTTAACTATATCTAAGTTACAACTGAAAGCTCTTATTTTTGCCCCAAAGAGTGAATAAATGCTAGAAGGCAATTTAAAATGCAGTTTCTACTGTTTCTATCAAATTGCAACCCCCCTCCCCCAAGATCAGGTGGAGGGGTCCTCAGGGTAGATCAGAAATACGCAGGGGGTCCAGGACCCCAAAAAGGTTGAGAACCACTGCCATATAGCCTCCTTTTACAGAGGTAACTGTGTGGACTACTTTATAATGGATCTCTCTCATTTGGATGGACCTATTTTTCACACTCCAGCTCCACTCTTCTCCCCTTCTCTGTCGCACACACACTCGAAAGACAGGATGTCCACGACCAGTCTTGCACCCATGTGTTGTGTCTTGCGTCACATGTTTGATTCACACGGTCTCGTGGATGCCTCTTGTGATCTCGACGCATGCGCAGAACGTAAGGCTGTGTTCTGGTTATTCTATTGTATTGGATTTATCTCCATTGCTGCAGTGTTATGATGTCCATTCCAGTGGGTTAGATTGTAATTCGGGATACTGTCCCCAATGTTTTTGACCCCTAATCTTGCACTTTTACCACTGTGATGACGTCATACTTCATCGTTTTGCAGATATAGGGATGTTGGTTGCATGCAGTATTTGGTGAGCTGCTAAATCCAACCACGGTTATTTTGGACAAGACTGTGAGCTATATGCGTATACTGCTGTTGAAAGTACTGTACAATATAATAATAATAAAAACAAAAATCTACTCCTGTATTGTCACGTGTGTGTGGTGTGTGGCGTGTGTCTGTGTGAGAGTCTATAAACGGCCAAACTAAAGCACTTGGGGCCTTGGTTCTTTTTGGAGGTTATTGGGGATGATCAGGGGCACCTATAAAAAAAACAGCAGAAAATTAAAATTATGCATAATTAATTATGCATAAATATGCAAAATATGCATTTTTCTAAAAATGGCTAAAAAACCACTTTTCTCGGCATTTCAGGTGATTCTGAGCATCTTTGATTTTTTCACCTATATAAAAAAAAAATTCTGGGACTTAGAAATGTTTTGGCATTATGCAAAATACATGCATTTTTGCAAAAACGCACTTATGGTCCTCTTTCTTTTTTTTTTTGGAGGTGGTAGGTATTGTTCCAGAGAGGACCAGAAAAATAGCAGAAAATTAAAATAATTATAATAATTATGCATAACTATGCAAAATATGCATTTTCTAAAAATGGCTAAAAACCACTTTACTGGGCATTTCAGATGCTTCTGAGCATTTGGGGGGGAGGGAGTTGGAGTGGGGGGGGGTTTAGGGGCAGGGGGAAGGCGGTTAGCTGGCAGGATGAAGAGGATGGCGATCTAGACGGGTGGAGAACCAAACCGCTACATTGTAGCGGGGCTCTTCTAGTAATATAATAAAGCGTAGGCCCTGAAATAGAAAGCACAGCACCGACGAAGCCCATGATATCCTGAAAGTCTTTTTATATCACGTTTGCCATTCTTCGTGACATACTTTGCACTGTATATACACACATATATGTGTTACTTTCAATGAGTAAGCAACACAAAGTCCAGTTGTTTGTTTGTGCAAGCTTGTGTAAACTGACACTGCTCCTGCGAGGTCGGTGTAAATCCACTTACCGTGTGGTCAAAAGCAAAGGGAACCAGAAGAGAAAGGTATTGCAATTTTTTTCTTTATTACAATTTCCGTCTCTTATTTTCAATCGGGTGAAGAAAAATACCTTTTTTTTTTTTGTTCTGTATAATAAAATATGTTAACTTTATTCATTTTATGAAGAAAAACAATGACAACGAGAGAAGAAAAAACAAAACTGGGGGGACGAACACACATTCTTTTCTCTCTCTCCCTCTTTGTAAACCTGGAGAGCTGCGGCGCGGCGTGGGGGGAGCGGGCACAACCAGACTGAGGCCGTGAGGGAGCGGCGAGGAGTCCGGAGGCCGGAGGAGGGGCAGGTGAGGGGCGGGAAAGGAAGAGAGGAGACGGGAGACAAAGGTTTATGAGGGTTATGACAAAAAAAAGATAAGGCCAGAGACATACAAAAACAAAACAAAAACGAGCAAAAGCTGAACATGGATGCGGCGGTGATGTGGCAGGGGTGGGAGGATGTGGTGGTGGCGTCGGCTGGAGGGGGGGGTGGGTGGGTGGGGGCGGTGGTCCTGTTCCACCAGGTGGGGTTCAAAGATCGCTCTCTCCATAGAGCGCGGTAGAAAAGGACATGTAGTCAAGGGCTCCGGGCACGCCGTCCGGGCCGGTGTAAGGCGCCATGCGGGCGATGCAGTACTCCGCCTGGTCCGGGGGCAGCTCCCGACGCAGCTCATCCGCTAGGATGTAGTTCTGGTGGAGACAAGACATACGAGACATTGAACCAAGAATGTTTCTCAATCTTTCTTCCGTCGGTCTCTCCCTAACACTCCCATGCCAACTCACACACCCACATCCGGCGTCCCACCCGCAGACACGGCCAATTGTGCCTGTAGGGATGCCCGACCAAGCCGGAAGTGGTAACACGGGGATTCGACCCGGCGATCCCCGTGTTACGCCTGTAAATACTGCAACGCCTCGGTGGTAGTCATGGTGCGCCTGTAACCAGACGTGTCGGCAATAATCGAACATCAAGTCTAGACTATTTCTCTGCACTGGAGGGCGCTAGAGTGTTTCTAGGACAGAGCGGTGAACTGTTTGACGGCTCATGGTCGTTTGAGGCGGAGCTTACCGTAACCTTTTTAGTGCAATTGATCTGAAACTCATTTTAAAGCAAATATATGCAGTTTTGGGGGCATTCAGGTAGCGGCAGGTCTGTATCTTCCCCCCCCCCCACAAAGTTATTAAACTTTGAAAATCCAAAACCGTCAAAATGACGGCCTTGGTGGTTCTGAGGAACCCGCTGGCTAATGTGATCCGATCTGTCCCCTTTTCACATCTGCGATAAGCTCTGCTTTTAGTAAGCGCCCTCCTAACAAATGTCCCTCGCCCCATTCGAACACACGGACACTAGGGTCATCGTGGCGTTGTTGCGTAGTTTTGGTGGTTGTAAGCGCAGTGTCCTAAATTCAGTCAAGGGCATGAAAACAGTTGGAGGACCGTGAATTGGGATAACTTTCAACATATTGTGACCATTTGGGATTCCGCTTGAGTGCGTTGCTTGGTTGAGCAACGTACAAGGTCTCTCCATGAGTCACTTCCTGCTATTAGTTATTCCTCCTCGGGGAACATCGTGCGAGGGTTTGTTTGCCCTTCTACCGAAATAAATGTAAGACGAGTGTCTAAAAAAATACAATCTCAGTTTTACAGAGCAGGACTTTCTCTGATGTGGAATTCGGTTTGATATTTTGTACCCTGTTCAGACCCATTTTCCCCAAAATTCCTTTTACCCCTGGCCTACGCCGCCGAGGAGCAGCTACGTATTCTCCATAATGATTCCAGGCACCAGTTTCTTCCGAGTCAAACTCCTCGTTATGTGGAAAATGTGGGAAGATGGCGGCGCGAATTCCTGTTTGCGACGGCCTCGCCCAGTACTGGTGTGGGGACTACCAAGTACTGGTGTAGCCCATGCAGTTCAGCTAGCCTTGACTGTGTTTCAGTGTTGCTGTGTGGAGTGTGGGGAGGTGGGTCGAAGGTGTCTGGCTGGGGGAGACGGCGCTGGATCGGCTGGGAGCGCTTGGTCCGCCGCGTCCTGTGGGCCCAGGGACCACGGCCCTGACCGGAGCTGCGCCCGAAGAGGAAACGCCGAGGGCGGTCTGACAGGACGCGGAAGCGGGGCGGGCTAGCGGTTAGCTTAGCCTGCCCCGCTTCCGCGTCCTGTGGGCCCAGGGACCACGGCCCTGACCGGAGCTGCGCCCGAAGAGGAAACGCCGAGGGCGGTCTGACAGGACGCGGAAGCGGGGCGGGCTAGCGGTTAGCTTAGCCTGCCCCGCTTCCGCGCAGACCGGCAGTTCCGACAGTCGTCCTGGCAGGCGTTCCTTCTCCTGGGATTTTCGTTGTTGTTGAGTTTAGACATACTATGTGTCAGTGTGGGTACGTGTGTTCTTGTGGTTTTTGGATGCGCGTTGTTGTCTTTGTGTTGCGCTGCTGTGTGCCGGGGGAAATGATGTTTCATTTCATTTCATGTGCGTAAGTGCACGAAATGAAACGCCGGAGTGTTCCTGATTTTCTTTCTGATTCTGGAACTGCTTCTGCAGCTCTAGCAGACCCCACTCCTGGCTGACCGCCACCCCTGTCTGGCACAGCCCCGTCTAGTCTGCGGTTGTGTTACCGGCGTTGCAACACTTTACCTTGTCCCCTGCCAGCACTTTGAAGGAAGCCATGACTTGGTCGGCGGTGTCGGTGTCGGCCGTCTCGCGGGACATGAAGTCGATGAAGGCCTGGAAGGTCACCAGGCCCAGCCGGTTGGGGTCCACAATGCTCATGATGCGGGAGAATTCAGCTTCACCCTGAAGGCAACAGAGATGGTCTTTGAAATCCGGTCAGCACACAGACGGTCACAATAACCATGCACAAAACACACACACACACACACTGAACTTTAAGGTGCAAGCAACAAACCAGTTCTACTCCCCATGTTCTACACCTATAGCACCACCCAATGATTTTGATTTGTCAGGAAATTATCTTTTATTTTATTTTATTTATTCTTTTGGATTTCCCCCCCCTTCTTCTCCCCATTTGTATCCGCCCACATACCCCACTCTTCCCGGTCGCTGCTCCACCCCCTCTGCCGATCCGGGGAGGGCTGCAGACTACCGCGTCTCCTCCCATACACGTGGGGTCACCACGCGCTTCTTTTCACCCGACAGTGAGGAGTTTCACCGGGGGGGACGTAGCGCGTGGGAGGATCACGCTATTCCCCCCAGTCCCCCCCCGAACAGGCGCCCCCGACCGACCAGAGGAGGCGCTAGTGCAGCGACCAGGACACAACCAGCTGTCCACCCACAGACACAGCCTATTGTGTCGGTAGGGACGCCCGACCACGCCGGAGGTGGTAACACGGGGATTCAAACTGGCGAGCCCCGTGGTGGTAGGCAACGGAATAGACCGCCGTGCCACCCGGACCCCCCAGCTTGTTTCTACTTTAAAACCTCCACGTTGCTGAGTCTTAATACTGAACATCCCCACCCACACAAATTCCTTAGTTTGTCGTCAATAAGCTGATCGATTGATCCGTGCTGCAGGTGATACAGTGACTGCTGTGCCAATCATGATTTTTTCTTTTTTTTTGGTCATCAAATAACAAAACGTCCCCTTCCATCTCGGGCGGGTCCTGCACTCACACACACACTCATGTTAAATGTACTTAGAGATAAGACGTGGGCGGTGGCGGGCACAGTGTTCGTGGCTTTACCAGGTTGTACCCCATGGAGATAAGGCAGGTTTTGAAGTCTTCCGCATCCATCATCCCTGTTCTCTTCTACAAGGTCGGCGAGGCACAAGTGAAAGAAAAGGGGGGGGGGGGGAGGAGGCAGGAGGGGCGGAGGAGGAACATCACAGTTGGAAGGGCGAGGAGCAGAAGTGGAATTCGGGAGGAGGGCCGCAGCGGTCCGTGGCACGACGCGGCCACCGGGGGGGCGTTCGCAAAGGGCGAAGAACATTTTGACAAGGGAGGTAGGAGCACGAGCGAGGGAGCGGGATAGGGTGGAGATACGAGGTGAGACGGGGTGGAAGAGAAAACACACAAGGGGAAAAAAAAGAAGAAAAGAAAAGAGAACAGTTAAACCCTTCTCACCACAGAGGCGTGCGGCTGTGGCTAAATACCTGTGCGTCGTTGGCGATATCGAAGCCCAGGCTGATCAGGCAGGCCTTGAACTCCTCGGCGCCCAGAGTGCCGGAGTGGTCCTGGGTTGTGTGGCGGCGCCAGTGGCAGGCAGGGCGGGGGGGGGGGGCATCGGGGTGGAGGGGGTGGGGTGGGGGTGGGGGAGGGGGTGGGGGTGGGTGGTTTGGACGGGGCCACAGGCCATGCAGCACACGCACGCACACACGTGTGTGTGGGGGGGGAGGGGTGGGTAAAAAGGGATGTGGGATGTACCATACCATGCAAAGGGCAGGGGGTGGGTGGGTGGGTGGGGGGGGTTGAGGTGTTGGGTGGGTGGGTGGGGGCGGGGAGGAGGACAGGGTGGGGGTTGGGGGTCATGCACGGGAGACAGAGAACAACAGAGAACACAGTGCATATACATTAGGATCTGGCAGGTGACCACACGGTGGCAGCACTGCTGCCATGCTGTGCAGGGCATTCAAAGGCGTTAATGTGCAGTGTTGCAGGCAAACTACAGGGCCGTGTGGCGAGGGGGTGGTTATTCGTATCACGGGTCACGGATGGCACTGGACTTGATCAATATGCTTAACAAATACACACTCTGCATGTACAAGCTGACTTCCCCCCCCCCTGTTTGTGTTGCACAAGTCAAAGAGAAAACCGACACGACTCCTCGTCCACGTGTGATGGCGAGCCTTCGGTCGCACAGACGATGGACCACTTCCAGCTACGTCTGATAAGCTGTCCTTCCTGTTAGCCTTTTTTGTTATTTGCCCCCCCCCTTTTCCCCGAATTGCACCCGGCCAATTACCCCACTCTTCCTTCCGAGCCGTCCGGGTCTCCGCTCCACCTCCTCTGCCGATCCGGGGAGGGCTGTAGACTACAACACGCCTCCTCCGATACATGTGGAGTCGCCGGCCGCTTCTTTTCACCTGACAGTGAGGAGTTTCTCCAGGGGGGACGTAGCACGTGGGAGGATCACGCTACTCCCCCCCCCCCAGTTCCCCCTCCCCCCGAACAGGCGCCCCCGACCGACTAGGGGAGGCGCTAGTGCAGCGACCCGGACATATACCCACATCCGGCTTCTCACTCGCAGACACGGACGCCCGACCAAGCCGGCGGTAACACGGGGATCAAACCGGTGATCCCCGTGTTGGTAGGCAACAGAATAGGCCACTCAGAGGCCCTATTTATGTGTTTCTAAGGAATCTTGTAACAGTTGTTGTGAAACTTCCTGTGCGAAGAAAGCTGACCATTGTTATTTTCAGTCTTGCGTAACCTTCTGATACAACTACATGTTTTTACCGACCAACAAGTCTTGGTGTTAAATTCGTGACCGCTGATTTTCTCCGCTGAACATAATTCATCGTCCCACGCTCTGAACTTATTCCGCAGCCTTCTTTTGCACACAAGAGAACCCGCCATTTTCCCCTTTCGTTTTCCTGGCGACAAATGTCAGGAAAGAAAAAGCCCGGAGGCCCCAGGGGCATTTCAGCCTCATTAAATGTGGAGTAAAGGTGCTAAATTCAGCTTCACGGCTCTCCTGTGGCCTCCCATCATCCACTGCTGCTATTGATTAACAATAGGGAAGCGGTGGAAGAATGCATGAGGTAATGGCAGATTTCTCCAGTTTGCTTGGCGGGAGACAAGGTTGCGGGGATGGGGCGGGGGGGGCGCAGAAAGGAGCTAAATAAAAACTCATCCATAATTGGTGCTGTTCCTGACACGCTGAGCCCCAGTGTAAACAGCGGGCTGCAGAGGCGCGGGGTAGGGAGGCAGCAGGGGGCTGATGGGACGCAAGCAGCCATGAGAAAGACTCTGATCCCGGAGTGGAAGCCATCCATGGAAAGATATTTTGTTGCTATGTGTTGTACACTAACACTGGGGGTATGATATAACGTAGCCCGCAGCCCTTTTCCATCAACGCCCCATGCGTCCTTCTCTGTGCCTTTTATGAAGAAAGTCCTGTACAACAGCCTTTAGAGGTACTTTATTAATCCCCATAGGGAAATTCCTCTCTGCATCTAACCCGTCCTAGCTGTGTAGCTAGCAGCAGCGGGCAGCCGCCGTGCGGCACCCGGGGACCAACTCCAGGGGCCTCGTGTATCAGTCAAATTATGGGCAAATTTGTTCCTACACACCCATGGGAGGTTTTAGCCCTGGAGTTCGTCTGAGAGACCAGTGTAGAACCTGGGTAACCCCTGAATTTAGACACCGACCGGCTAACAGTGGTGTCTCTGCAGGCCTGGGTGATTGCAAGAGGTAGACGATAGATGCTAGGTGGAAGGAATTACAAATAACCATCATGCTTTGCCACTGCCTGTCAGACAATCTTGAGGGCTAAAAAAATCCATGGGTGTGTAAGAGCAAACTTGCCCACAGTAACGACTGGTACACGAGGCCCTTTCCCACTGCCTCGGTCAGGGGGCACCGCAGGAGTATTAACCCTGACGTGCATGTTTCGTTTTGATGGCGGGGGAAACCGGAGCACCCGCAGAAAACCCACCGCAGACACGGGGAGAACATGCAAACTCCACACAGAGGACGACCCCCGAGGTGGGACTACCCCGGGGTTCGAACCCAGGACCTTCTTGCGGCGCCGTGCCGCCCTTTTGTATGTACCTTGCATAAGTACTTGTTTTATCTACATTTATATATACTCACACATGCATATATATATAATTTAAACCATGCACCGAATTGATTTCCTCACACATATGACTTTCTTGGTGAGTCAAGGGGATTTCAGATTTTCACGGGGCAGGATTCTACAAAGCGTCCTGACAGAATCAGAGTCGCTGTACTGTAAGTACCTCGTCAACCAAGCGGTAAGATCACTCCACAGCATGATGCATTAGTCACACCGCACATCCGATGTTTTCTAGTTAAAACGACTGTTACAAGGTTGTTGTTAGCCACTCTATGGTCTGCACGACGGGACGGAAGTGCTATGCAACCGTGAAGAATGAATTCTCACCTCAACCTCTCTGCTTTGTCCATGTGGCCTAAATGTGCAGAAAATACACTGATGTAACTGCGTTCTTCGCATGCCAAACAGACTCAGTTTACTGTCAGGGAACTTACACTCCTGTTCTCTTCCTTATTCAGGTCTAGCATTACGTACTGGCAACAAACAGTATCTGTGCTGCACTGGTCCACCCGCATCACCTCTGCTGCCTATCTGCAGCGGGACTCGGTGCTACTGACCCTGTCAAAGTGATTGAAGGAAGCCCGGAACTCGTTCATCTGTTCTTGGCTGATGCCCTTGGCGTCTCGCGTCAGGATCTGGTTCTCGATCTCGTTGATGGTTCGGGCGATGGTGGTGAGGAGCTGCTCCCAGCCAACACGGATGTGCTGCGCGGGGCGAGAGGAGGGAAGGGGAGAGAAAGGTCAAGGTGGGTTAATGGGAAATCAGACGCTACCTGTCAGAACACGATCCCCGGCTCCTGGTCCGGGTTCTGGTCGTCACTCGGTTAGACAACCGCAGTGCCCTTGTCGCTGGTCTCCCGGCGAATGCGGTCTAACCAATGCAAAGAATAAACTGCAATGCTTCAGCCAGAAAGATGTGTACACCCCTTACGCTGGTTCCCTGTTAACAGCCTCGCTTCTTGGCTTTCCAGGCAACAACATGTAGTATACATGCACACATATCTATAAGTTACTGTTCCTCGGTAGAGAGGAAGTTATCCGTGCTCGGGATTTCTCATCTCGTCCTGTTTAATGTTTGGCTCGTGCTGGTGTTGGAGGCCGTGGCGTCCCCGGCCAGGCTGATCCTGGACGTCACTACTCGTGTGCAATTCAGTTTGTAAGCGGGGACAAGTGAAGGTCACGCCATCTTATCTGCAAAAAGCACTTAGTATCCGCCGCACGAGAAGTAAAGGCGGAACGAAACTATTTTGAACGCTGCAGAAATCTCAGAGACGTGCTTCTCGGTCAGTCAGCGGCTCTCGCGTTTTGAGCAGAAGTGTGTTTGAGCTCACCTCCATGGTGTAGTTGGTGTGCTTGTTGTCGAAGATGAGGGCTTCCTGGATGAGCTGGTGGTCTCCTTCCAGCTGGTCGATCTTCGGCTTGTAGTTCACGATGCTCTTCTCGTACTGGCGCAGGTTCGTCAGCTGGTCCTCCAGGGTGCCGTGCATCTCGATGGAGATGCGGCCGATCTCCTGAGGAGCAGAGAAGGAGAGACGCTCTCGCATCAGACCGGCCGCTGGAGGCACCGTACGTGCCAGGCAACTGTCCAGTCAGAGCTGGGCAACATACAGACACAACATCAAGATCACGACACAACACTACATACCGTCTGGGGTTCTGGTTGGCAAAACATCTTTGATTTTGAGATCCTTTGTTGATCCCCGTGGGGACACCACACTCTTAACTCATGCTAGCTGTGTGGCTAGGAGCAGTGGGCAGCCGCCGTGCAGCACCCGGGGACCAACTCCAGTTTGTCTTGCCATGCCTTGCTCAGGGGCACAGACAGGAGTATTAAACCCTAACGTGCATGTCTTTTTGTTGGTGGGGGAAACCGGAGCACCCGGAGAAACCCCACCTGCAGACACAGCCAATTGTGCCTGTAGGGACGCCCGACTAAGCCGGAGGTAACACAGGGATTCGAACCGCCGATCCCCATTTTGGTAGGCAACGGAATAGACTGCCACACCACCCAGACGCCATTTTTGTGAATTTATTCCTAATCAGCCTGTACTGACACTTCAACTAAATGGACCGAAGCGGAACGCGCAAACAGAACAGCGTGTCCACATTATAAATACAAGATGAACAAAAACAGAAGACACAACAACTGTTAAACATCGAGTCTGTACGATGATCTGGACTCACTGGGGCCCGACTGAGAAGGCTGCACAGCTGGAAAAGGCCACGTGGGTACATGCACATTTTGTGTCAAACCGACCAACTTCGTAAGAAGATGGTGTGGTCCTGAATGGTAGGTAACTGTGCCGTCCCTCTCCTGGACTCACCTCCATCTTGGTTTGGATCCAGGGCCCGATGACGTTGGCCTGGTTAGCGAACTGCCTGCGCAGGCGCTCGTTGTTCTGTTGCCGGGCGTGCTCCTCGATCAAGGCCTGGTCACGCTGCGGCACCAGCTGCCTGACCTGAGCACGGGGACCGTGGGAAGGCGGAAAGTGTTAAAGCCAATTAATGTGATCCTAACGAGGCAGGAAGGACGGGGCTCGCGCAGGGCAGAGACACTGTGGAGACAGAACTCAACAAAAACTTCACTCCTCGTGTCCTCCCAACCTCCTGCAGTATTGAAGAACCATCTTTTCAACAAAAATATACACACGCACACACACTATCATACATGTATATTTCACGTAGGAATCCAGACTTATTCTACAGACACCCTGCTATGTAGATGGCGGCTGTTTGCCCCCCCCCCCCCGTCGATCTTATTACCTTGTCCCATTTGGCATTGATCTCCTGAGGGTTGATGGTGGTGTAAGGGTTGCTGCCGGCCATGTTGACATGGTAGGTCTGGACGATCTTGGCAATTTCGTTGTGGATTCCCAAAATGGCCTGGCGTTCCTTGTCCGCCTCTGGGAGCGTCGCTTTGAACTGCTCGTGGGCCGTGCTTAATCCCTGTGACAAGCAAAATAGGAACGTATACAATTACCATGCAAGCCACGACGGTCATGAAGACGTTTTACGATCAGGCGTGGCGGGGAGTAGGCCCTTTGCTTCTGGAAAAGAGGCTCGGTGCAGCTTAATACAGCCAAACATACCGTCAGCTGTCTCCCAGACTCCTGCTTCATTCACCTTCATGAGGAGGAGGAGGAAGACAAACACTCGTCACTTTGTCTTTATTTGTCACAAGCATTCTCCCGCATTACTGATAACTTATAGATCATGTTTGTCTTTTGCATGTGTACTGCATTCTTGCTGGACATGTGCTCCCTGGCCAAGTGTCAGCGTCATGTCATTTTTAGACTGCAAGCCACTCATGGACCTGGAGAGGGACCCCCTCACATTGACTTCCAGCGTGGGAAGATGGCGGAGCGAATTCATGTTTGCAGCGGCCTCACCCAGTACCGTCCATGCAGTGTCTTTGTCCACATCTAAGTTTGTGTCTTCATTTGATGGCTGGGAGAGCTGGCGTTGGATCGGCTGGGAGAGCTTGGTCTGCTGCATCCTGTGGGCCCGGGACCACGGCCCTGACTGGAGCTGCACCCTAAGAGGAAACACCGAGGGCGGTCTGGCGGCAGCCTCGCCTAGCCTTGACTGTGTTTCTAGACTCGTCATGTGGAGTGTGAGGAGGTGTGTCGAAGGTGTTGGGCTGGGAGAGCTGGCGCTGGATCGGCTTGGAGAGCTTGGTCTGCTGCACCCTGTGGGCCCAGGGACCACGGCCCTGACCAGAGCTGTGCCCGAAGAGGAAACACCGAGGGTGGTCTGACAGGACGTGGAAGCGGGGCAAGCTAAGCTAACTGCTAGCCCATGCAGACCAACAGTTCTGATAACACTGAGGGTAGTCTGGTGGTGGCCTCACCTAGCCTAGACAGTGTTTTTAGTGTCATCATGTGGAGTGCGGGGAAATGTGCCGAAGGTGTCTGGCTGGGGGAGCTGGTGCCGGATTGGCTTGGAGAGCTTGGTCTGCTACATCCTGTGGGCCCAGGGACCACGGCCCTGACTGGAGCTGCACCCGAAGAGGAAACACCGAGGGCGATCTGACAGGACGTGGAAGCGGGGCAAGCTAAGCTAACTGCTAGCCCATGCAGACCAACAGTTCTGATAACACCGAGGGTAGTCTGGTGGTGGCCTCACCTAGCCTAGACAGTGTTTTTAGTGTCATCATGTGGAGTGCGGGGAGATGTGCCTGAGGTGTCTGGCTGGGGGAGCTGGCACTGGATCGGCTTGGAGAGCCTGGTCTGCTGCATCCTGTGGGACCAGGGACCACGGCCCTGACTGGAGCTGCACCCGAAGAGGAAACACCGAGGGCGGTCTGACAGGACGTGGAAGCGGGGCAGGCTAAGCTAACCGCTAGTCCATGCACACCGGCAGTTCCGACAGTCATCCTGGCTGACGTTCGCTCTCCTGGACAGTGATTTTTTAGTTTAGTTTAGATATATGTGTTAGTTTAGATATATGTGTTAGTTTGGATATGTGTGTTCTTGCAGTTTTTGGATGTGTTGTTGTCTTTGTGTTGCACCGTTGTGGGCTGGGGGAAACCACGTTTCATTTAATGTCGTGTATGCAAGTGTTTCTGATTCAGCTGCCTGTCCGTGCCTCCGTGTGATTTACCTGGATCTCTTCGATGGTGTGGACTATGAAGGTGTCCTGCAGGTCCTCCATCGCACCCTCCATCCAGTTGTTGAACGGAGCTGCTCTTTTGGCAAACTCAAGGTAAAGCTGGTCAATGGTCTCCAGCAGCTTCTCGGTTCTCTGTTAGACCCAAAAGAACCCAGCGGAACAGAAAGATCAAACATTTGGTTCATGCCTGTTCGGTGTGTGACAGAACACTTCGACCAATGTGTATGTCAATGTATAGTCTTGCTCGACCCGAAACCAGTCTACAAGCTATGACATCATGAGAGGTGCAGCCGGCTCGGCGGCGGCGGCACGCGGGGTGGGAGCTTATCCAGCTGAGCTAGCGGGACGCCTCACCTGCAAAGCCTCGCTGCGTTTCTGGGTCAGGCCTCCGAGGGCGTCCCACTGGTCACAGATTCTCTGGCAGCGAGCGTTCACGCTGGGAGAGTCATAGTAGTCCAGCTCACTGAAACACACACACACACACACACACAAGGCAGGAAGCTTGATCAATGCCTGTGCTGCCAGGGCTGCTCTGAACTACATTTCCCTCGGTGTTCATTTGGTTGCCTTTGAACGACTCCCATCAGTGACCAGACTGGATGTCATTTGACTCCCAGTCTGGTCACTCTTATGGTTCTGTCACCCCCACCCCCCCCTTTCTTTTCTCCCCAATTGTATCCAGCCAATTACCCCACTCTTCCGAGCCGTCCCGGTCTCTGCTCCACCCGCTCTGCCGAGCCGGGGAGGGCTGCAGACTACCACATGCCTCCTCCCATACATGTGGAGTCGCCACCCGACAGTGAGGAGTTTCACCAGGGGGACGTAGCGCGTGGGAGGATCACGCTATCCCCCCCCGACCAACTAGGGGAGGCGCTAGTGCAGCGCCCAGGACGCATACCCCACAGCTTCCCACCCACAGACACGGCCAATTGTGTGTGTAGGGACGCCCAACCAAGCCGGAGGTAACAGGGGGATTCGAACCGCCGATCCCCGCGTCGGTAGGCACGAGAGCGATGGAGACGGACGGACACCGGAAATGAGGGGAGTGAACAATCAATACGTTTACCGGCATTGATCCAGCATCCTACATGTGACCCGCTGTACTGACGGGCAGCGAAATAGGGCGTTTCCGCTGCGTTATCGATACATGTGGAGACAGCCGCCCTCGTAAGCCGTCCTACGCTCGTCCATTGAATTTCCACACAGAAACAGGTGGCGTTATCTTAACAGTACCCCCACTCCGGTAGTTTAACCATCGCTCATCTGCCAAAGGTCTGCTGAGTGCACTGGCACCGCCCGGCTTCGACTGCACAGATCCACTCTCACGCCACGCCAGTCAGTCAGTGATTTGCTGTTTGAGCGCCGATGATCCATCACCCTGCAGAAGGGGCACCCGGCCGCTAGCTGATGAGAAGCTGTCTCCACACCTTCAGACCACAAAAGATTTGTGCAGCTGACCCAGAACCCATCGGCTGCAGACTGCGGTATGTAGATGTGTTTACAGCCGTGCACCCCGAGACAGAGACCCGGACAGTTTCCACAGCCAATGCACTATCCGAACTGCTCATCCCACTCTCGGGGTCACGGGGATGCTGGAGCCTATCCCAGCAGCCACTGGGCGGGCGGCAGGCGTGGAGACACCCTGGACAGGCCGCCAGGAAGTACTTGTGCACAGAGAGACAAGTGCAGAGCAATACAACCGCTTGGTAGACCACACGACCTTCGTGGATGCAACAGCACAGATTCACATTGTCAACACAGATGCGCCCGTTCACATAAGCGGCGGCGGCGGCGGGACGTACTTTAACTCCTGCGCGATGGCTGCTATCTGCTCCACGCGGTCCTGGTGCGCAGCCAGGTCGCTCTCGAAGGCCTCGTGTTTTTTCAGCAGGGCCTTGATCTCCGACAGGGAGGCCGTCTCGTAGTCCCGATGCTGCAGCATGTCCTCCTTACCTGTAGGGGGAGACAGAGGGAGTGCACTGCTAAAGCGGGCGATCGACTTTACGTTCTATCCACTCGTTTATTCGCCCTACACGTCACGAGGTTCGAGTCACCGAGATGAATGCCCGTTTTTTGGGCGAAGAACTGGCAGCACCAAGAGCAACGCTGGTTTCTAACCGGAAACCTACAACGATGCGTAGTGTGACAATACTTCAACACCTCTACGATACTGTCATTGTCTGGCATCAAACATTCCAGCCATTATCCAAGCCGCTTATCCTGCTCTCAGGGTCGCGGGGATGCTGGAGCCTATCCCTGTAGTCATTGGGCGGCAGGCGGGGAGACACCCTGGACAGGCCGCCAGGCCATCACAGGGCCACCACACACACACCCATTCATTCCTAGGGACAATTTAGTACGGCCGGTCCACCTGACCTACATGTCTTTGGACTGTGGGAGGAAACCGGAGCAGCCGGAGGAAACCCACCCAGACACGGGGAGAACATGCAAACTCCACACAGACCACGACCCGGGACGACCCCCAAGGTTGGACTACCCCGGGACTCGAACCCAGGACCTTCCTGCTGTGAGGCGACCATGCTAACCACTGCACTACCGTGCTGCCGGCATCCTACATTATTGTTTACAAACAATTAAGCAATAAAAGGTCGGTACAACTTCGTTTCAACTAGTGCTGAAAGGAGCAGTATGTTAATTGATCATTTTAACTGATCAGTTGATCAACAGAAAATGAATTGATCACATCTTTGGCAATCAATTCCTTGTTTGAACCATTTAACAAGTGAAAATACTAGATATTTGGTGGCTGCGGCTTCGTAAACGCTAAGCGTTGCTTGCCTTCTTGTGATTTATGTGATTATGAAATGAATACTCGAAGCTTTTGTTCCGGCTGTTGGTCAGATCAAGTAAAGAGCAAGAAGATATCACTCTGGATTCTGGAAATGTAAGACGGGCATTCTTCAGTATTTCTGACTTTTACCAGACTAAATGATTAATTGGACAATAATTGATAGATTACTCAATTAAGAAGAAAATAATAATTGGTTACAGCCCTAGTTTCAACACGACAATACTCATACCGAGCGGAATATCGATGGTGTGTAACATCCATTGTGCTTGGACTTCCCTGTTGACTTGACCGCCTTATGTGGGACGAGAGGTCGAGGAACGGACTACTGACGACAGCGAAACCAGTCTCTCTTCCTCTGAGTAGAAGATCTGGTGAACTTTTAGCTTCCCTGAACCAAAAATATAAATAAATTAATACCTTCAGTCCACGCTTCGTGGATGGCGGCTTTCTGCCGAAACTTCTCGGCAAGATGATCGAGTCTCTCCAACCTGCGGATCTCGTTGAGCAGCCATTCCTCATAGCCCTTCTCTGCCCCCTCGAGACCCCCCCACGCATTGGAGATGTCCTGCAAGAGGAAAAACTGAGTTCAGCATCAGGCTGCAGTTTTGCTTTGGCGCTCAGTAAGTTCGGACATACTTGGAACATGACTTGAGTTTCCGATGATCAAAATAAGGTACGCGTTAGGGCGCCTCCATAGCCGAATGGTTAGAGTGCATCCCACGTGGCCACAGGGTCGTGACTGTCACTGGTTCGAATCCCTTTCCCTATTTCTAATCTGCCTCCACTATCACTTTCTAACAAAGGTATAAAAATACCATATATATATATATATATATATATATATATATGGAACTTAAGGCCATGTAGCGCCGCATTATGTAATAACGCCGCATTATGTAATAATGTAATAAATTTTCACACCATTACGTAATAACGCCACGTTTTTTTCAAATCAAGACATAAATGTTGGTGGTTTATTGCATAACGCACCAAATTATTACATTTTCTTCATAAAAAAGTGTAACATCCGCATTTTGTAATAACCGGTGCAATATGTAACAACTTATTACAAAATGCGGATGTTACACTTTCTTATGAAGAAAATGTAATAATTTGGTGCATTAGGCAATAAACCACCAAAATGTATGTCTTGATTTGAAAAAAACGTGGCGTTATTACGTAATGATGTGAAAATTTATTACATTATTACATAATGTGGCGTTATTACATAATGCGGCGCTACAGGCCATAAACACAACTGTCCAAAATAACTAAAAAAAAATGTAACCGATACCTATGACAGAGCATTTAAACGTAAAATTTTGTACATTTTGATGTAACATTTTGCCAAATCATTATGCGGATTGACAAGACCGCCATCAGTGCCGTGCCCTCACAGGCCACCGATGGAAACTGTCAAATCTGCTGAGGCGACCCCTGGGAAACAGGGCACAAGCTGAAAGAAGAAGATGAACAAGAAGAAGAACGAGAACAAGAAGAAGAAGATGGAGAACAAGAACAAGAAGAAGAAGTAGAACAAGAACAAGAAGATGGAGAACAAGAACAAGAACAAGAAGAAGAAGATGGAGAACAAGAACAAGAACAAGAAGAAGAAGTAGAACAAGAACAAGAACAAGAAGATGGAGAACAAGAACAAGAACAAGAAGAAGAAGTAGAACAAGAACAAGAACAAGAAGAAGAAGATGGAGAACAAGAACAAGAACAAGAAGTAGAACAAGAACAAGAACAAGAACAAGAACAAGAAGAAGAAGATGGAGAACAAGAACAAGAACAAGAAGAACAAGAAGACCGAGAAGAAGAAGAAGAAGATGAAGAACAAGAAGACCTATGACAGAGCATTTATGCATTTCAGAATATGGACAGATCTGAATATCTAAGCTGTCCTGCTAAGTAAGGAATAAGGGAGTGACAGGTACAGAGAACCTGCAGGCAGGGGAACAAATAGATGCACAGAACATGATTTGCACATGGGCACTGCGTCCTACAAACAAGGTAAACAACACAAATGGCTTCCAATTTGTATGTGAAGTAAATAATGTAACAAGTAATAGTACTAATGAGCAATAATAGCAAATACATTTCCACATTTAAATGAAAATATTTTACAAGTAATATCTTTACATTGTATTCACAGATTGGAATTTGCGTTTTTGAACAACGAATCACATGTGAGCATTCTGCTCTGCATCATCAGTTGCTATGCCGTTGCCCCGGTGGGAAGAAGGAACACAAACACTGGCGACACAGTGTGAAAGGAGTGGGTAAATCCACCTGTGAACATCCCCCCCCTGACCTACCGAGACCATCTTGCCCTCGGAGGGCATGAAGGCGGGCCTGTTGCTGAGCCTCAGTTTGGTCTGCAGGGTGTTGAAGTTGATCTCCAGCTGGCACTTCTCCTGCACCTTGGGCGGCTTGTGGAGGCGCCGGTAGTCCCGGAAGTCCTCCAGCTTCTGCTGCATGGCCTGCATGGTATTCTCTGGGATGCGGTTCTCCAGCCAGGGGATGGTGCGACGGATCCACTCCAGCAGCTGGGAGGTGACGGGAGGTGGTGGTGGTGGTGTGTGTGTGTTGAAGGGGTAGAGAAAGGGATTTGCATTGTGGAGAGAAGGTCAAAGAGAATGAGGGAAAGGGTGAAACGGCCAGGATCCAGGTGAACGGGGATGAGAGAGGGCCAGGAGGGAGGGGAAAGGGACTCGGGAGATGGAGGGGAGAGGGGCAGATGGGTCAGGGGTGGGGGTTTGGTTGTGAGGAGTCGTGTGACAAGGGGAAGAAAGCAGAATAAGAGAATTAGTTCGCTAACTGGCTTGATAACACTGATACTGGTCCGATACGTGATATCAAATATTTGCTCAGTGTACTATGTATAGATTGTAAGGTAGTTGCGTTATTCTAGTGTATTTTAACTCGTGCACCATGTACATCTGCATTGTCTTGTCTCATTACTGCCGGTTCGAAACCCACACTCGCTCTGAGAACGTTGTATGTGTACAACGAATTGTGCTGATGCTACAAATATCTGACACTACAAGGCAGCGCTGTGTTCTCATCGCTAGCTAGGGCCGTCGTGTAAGCAGTCCCCTGACTCATAGGAGCACATTAACCCTCGGGGGAGGGGGGGGGGAGGGGGGGTGAGGAGGGGGAGTCGGGATGAGCGAGGGGGAGAAACAGTGCAGGGGAACACATTAGGGGGGAACAGAGGGGTGTGCTCACATCAGAGGCCAGTTTCTCGTAGTCCTCCATCAGCTGCTCGTTCTCCTGGTTCACGGCCAGCACCTTGCAGATCCTGTTGGCCGCCGTCTCCGCCTGCGAGGGGTAGGGTGAAGGGAGAGACAGCATGAGATCCCGCCTTGGCCCGGAGAGCCCTCGGCGGACGCGGTGGCGGGACACTAGCCGAGTTTAGCCGTCGCGGAAAGTCATCTACGCTGCATGCTGTGCCCGCTTCCCGGAAGCCGCCGAGCTGCACTCGTCAAATACCGGGAGTTGGAAGGAAGCCCTTGAGGACGTTACGACAAACTAAGTGGTTTATGTTCACTTCGGCTGGACCGTAGGAAGTCCTACCGCTCCGCGTCCGGGCTTGTGTCTAGTAGAGGCGCTGCAGGAGTGGGGCAGCGCTGCAGGAGTGGACTATCTAAGACCGCTTCGCGGGGCGTCCATGCTGCACAGACCTGTGTGTTGCACTGTGAATGTCATTTAAACGTCTTCATACTTATAGTCCAAGGTCGCGTCCCAGCGGGGGGAGCGACTGTAGGAGCCCAGAGGGGCGGGGTCTTTAATAAGGACATGTCAGGCACATACACTGCTCCGCCCCCTCTGCCGACCCGGGGAGGTGCTGCAGACTACCACATGCCTCCTCCCATACATGTGGAGTCACCAGCCGCTGCTTTTCACCTGACAGTGAGGAGTTTCACCGGGGGGGGGGGCGTAGCGCGTGGGAGGCTCACGCTATCCCCCCCCCTCCCCCTGAACAGGCACCCCCGACCGACCAGAGGAGGCGCTAGTGCAGCACCCAGGACACATACCCACATCCGGCTTCCCGCCCGCAGACACGGCCAATTGTGTCTGCAGGGACGCCCGACCAAGCCGGAGGCAACACGGGGATTCGAACCGGCGATCCCCGTGTTGGCAGGCAACGGAATAGACCGCCACGCTACCCGGGCGCCCCGTGTGTGGGGGTTTGCCCCTCTGGCAGCTTTCTCTATGGAGCACTATCGTTTTATGGGCCCGCTCATAAACCAGTTTACCTCCCCACCGTTCCCATCAGCAACACACATCTCGCCGGGTCGGAGAATAAAGGGTCCCCCCCCCCCCCCCCCTCCGTGACACGACGCCTCGCTCACGTCCTCTCCCCATCACGCGTGAAGGAGGCCGAGTTTCCACGACAACGAGTCTTTTTTTTCCAGTTTAACCCCTTCGGCTCAAGGTAAAAACAAACACGGCGAGAAGTCACGCAGGACAAAAGCAGAGGGCGTGTAGAGGAAAGATGCTGGCAGCCACACAGGAAGCTGGAGAAGGCATGCGCCAAAGCCTGGGCGGCCACACGGCGGACCCGTGCACCAGGAGCCCGCCAGCGTCCGCAACCAAAACAGGTTAAAGAGGCCTTCGGACCGGTATCTTAGAGAGGAAGCGAAAGAGGCTCAGGTGTGAGGGTGAAACTGAAGGCAAAGGAAACCCAGTTTATTCAAATCAGCCCAAACTGCGCCGCCATCGATTTGCCTTGCGTATATATAAAAGATGCAAATCCCACAGCGGCGTCGGCTGAGGTGGAGCACGGGAGGCCGACGTGGCCACGGCGAAGGGCGGATTCACATTCAAACGGTCTGCTCCTCCTCGTCCCATCACCCGCAGACAGACGTCCCACAGAGAACTGGCTCTGCACTCTCCTTTGTTAGGAGATCGGGGCGGTAGGGGGGTGGTGGGGGGGTGGAGGTGGTGGGAGGAGGTGTGTGTGTGTGTGGGGGGGGGGGGGGTAATTTGGGGGGATGTGCTCCGGGGGCCTGAGGAGCAGCAGCAGCAGCAGGCGAGCTGCCCTTAAAAGGACAGCGGGGATTGGCAGGCCACGCTTCCATGAGCAAACGCGAATGCCTGCATGCTGGGCCTGTTTACTGGAAGCCCCCGATGACAGCCGGGCTTTCAGAGGGCCGCGCTCCGCCTCAGCGATGGAGCGGGAAGGGGCGGGTGGAGGTGGGGGGGGGGGGGGACGCAACCAGCTGTTAGAACAATAACCTATGACTGAGGGGTGCAGCTATGTCGGCCTTTGAAGACCAAGCTGGACCGTTCACGGTAAAAGTTAAAAGCGGGGACGGTGCGACCGTGTGGCCGGCGGCGGCGGCGAGGCCGATGCCGTTTATTGGGATCTGCGTGTCGGAGGTTTACAAGCCGAGGTGTTACGTGAGAGCGAAACAACTCCCCCCCCCCCCCACCACCACCACCACCACCACCTCCGTCTGCCTACAGTACCCACCATGCCAGCACAGGTTTTACAGGCTCCGACTCCCCAGGAGGTCAACAACTCCATTAAGGAGTGGGTCCTAATAGAGATTTTAAGAACGGGGGTGGGGGGGGTGGGGGGGCTGTTAAAATCTTTATTAGGACATCCTGTGTTTTAAGACAAGTCCATCTATTACGCTCCGCAGAGGTCTTCAGAGGACTGTGGCAGGTTTTTGGCACAATCTAACTTGCTGACGATGTAAGAGCTTTGCTGTTCCTGTCCAAAGAGAAGGGGAGGCGGGGGAGGGGGGGGCGGTGCTGGATGAAGGCCCTGTATTTCTCACTGGGTGGAGAGCGAGCACCAACACCGTCGGCGGGGGTTAAGAGTTTAACTCCCACTGGGGATATTCATGTCCAAAACTCACACCCTGATTATGTGGTCATGCGGCTTCCAGTGAGCTGTCCGCCGAATGTTAGGTTTGTTATGATGACAGGACAGTAATGTGGATGTGTTGGGTCACAGGTCGTGTGATAAGATAAGCTCGGAGGTCTCCCTACGACTTGTAGGATCAATTATCTCGGGCTGTTTGTTATTCTAGTCACCCCGGCGGGACTCCGGCTGCCTGTCATCGGGTGACGGAGGGTCACGGGAGGGGTTAGAGCCAGAGCAAGATGGCTTCTTCTATATAGACTGGGGAAACTGGTTTTATGTATCGCTTCAGCTGTTACTTTTATAGCAGAGAGCAGGATTCCACATGTATTGGGATTACCAAAGGATGTCTTTGTTTTTGTTTTGGGGGGGGGGGCTCTTAAGGTATGACATGTAGGTCAGGCGAATCGGCCATACTAAACTGTCCCTAGGTGCGAATGTCGGTCCTGTGATGGCCTGGCAGCCTGTCCAGGGTGTCTCCCCGCCTGCCGCCCAATGACCGCCGGGATAGGCTCCAGCATCCCCGCCACCCTGGGAGTAGGATACGCGGTTTGGGTAATGGATGGATGGTTCTTAAGGTATCCATGATAGCAAGGATTGGGATTTTTGCAGCATCAAAAGCTATCTTGAGTACCTAAATTCGAGGTTCACGAAGGACGGCAGTTTGTGTTGGCGGCGTTAATATGAGGAACGACACTGAATACTACCCATCACATTGTGAAAACTGTTCTAACAAGACTAACTCGTGAAGGGCTTGTGTAGCGCAGCGCGGCAGATGGTGCCATTAGCATGCCTCTACACCGCCGACACATTCAGCCTTTGAATGTTAATAAGTCGCTTCATTATCAGGATTCTGCCTGATGTTTCCTCAGATGATAATGTCTGGTCAAACCAGTGTTGTATCTAAAATGGTACCCGTCCCAAACACCCTTGTAGGATCGGGCTGTGGTTCGGTGGCATCGCTGCCAGGTAGTATGAGGGAGAATTAATAGCGGACCATCAAACCAACACAGAATTTGGCTGGTTAGTCTGTCAGTGTAACTTAGCAGAATTCTTTCAAACATTGTGAGAATATCGTCTTCGACTTAAGAAAAAAAAGCTGGTTAAACAGGAGAAGCAGCTGGTGAATCCTGGAGACCACCAGCTGATGTGGTGACCGGGTAAAAGTTTGTGTTGCTTCTTGCCCTGTGCGCAGGACTTGAGCATGGCTGGGGGTGGGCTCACCTTCTGTTTGCCTGAGAACGCGTGGTAGTAACACGACACATAAGTCATGACCGCCTTCTCATCTGGCCTCAAGGTGCTAATGATATCTGCCCAGGGAAAACAGGAAGGGGAGAGGGACAGAAAAAGAGAGAGAGAGAGAGAGAGAGAGAGAAATGTGCAGAGTAAAAGTGTGCAGGGACAAAAGGAACCAGCAGGGGGCATAATCACCAGAGGTGGTAAAGCACTGGGCACAAGTCTTCTCCAGCCTACTTTGCGGGTACAGTGCCTGTTCAGCTTTTAGGGTTTGTACATTAGTGTTTCACTTTTAGGGATAATCCACATGAAGTTCAGTGAGAGGGAGGTGAGGTTGCTCTGCCCGATTCACTTCAACATCTGAAAATGATACTGTCGGCAGCTGGGGGTTCATGGAGTTCATGGTAGCATGCATGACCCTCTTTGATAACCAAGAACTCAAGGCTCTGACTACCTTTATTAAAGCTGGGTAGGCTTTTTTTTGCGGCGTAGGTTGTTTGCATGTGACGTCACAAACTACAGATGGCGGGCAGGAAGTGATACATAGTGTAACCGGTTATTTTGTTGCCCGGTGCGGGATTCGATACGGGGTGTACTGCACCACAAGGTGACGTCACTAACCGCTCGGCTAAAGGGTCAGACCCGTTAGCTAACGGGTCTTATTAATAGTTTACAGTCGTCACCCTCCCCGGAAGCGCGCCCTCGCGCTTCGATATTCCCGCGCTCCGAAGAGACTTCTGAGGATCTGCACACTTCCGGATCCCACCGCTGCCACCAGTGTAACCGGTTATTTTCTTGCCCGGTGCGGGATTCGATTCGGGGTGTACTGCACCACAAGGTGACGTCACTAACCGCTCGGCTAAAGGGTCAGACCCGTTAGCTAGGGGCTAACGTGGCTTATTAGTAGTTTACATTAGGAAGCACTACTTTCGAAATGCCTGTCTGGCGCCACTAACTGAGAAACCACCAGGAGTTTTTATTGAGTACCAAAACTTGTTTGTTCATGAGGGAGAAAAATGCGAGAAATTGACTGAAAACGCCGGAATAAACGGCTCGCGAACCGTCGCCTGCGGTCGGGAGGGGCGGAGTCGGATAACGCGCGTGTGTGCAGCGACCACTTCGTCAAAACAAAATCCCTCTTCATCACATAAGAGCGTGTCCAACATGTCTTACTTCCTGTTTACACCCTTCTCTCATAATACCGTCTAGACCAGTGTTTCTCAACCGGGGGTCCACGGGCCCCTAGTGGTCCGTGGTGTAATTGCAAGGGGTCCGTGAAAATAAAATATCTTTAAAAAAAAAGATCCTATGACGTTTATAGAAATAGGATTATTTTACTCAAATGTGACTGAGACCTTTATCTACCTAAACTATAAAGGGTAACAGGACTTTTTTCTCTAATTACATCTGTTTCACAAGTGTAATTTATTGTATTTTAATGAGAGATCTCGCTCCCGTTTGCATTGTTAAAAGTTACTGCATAAAAATTCTGTTGTTACATATATCTGAAAGTTACTGAATACATATTCTGTTTAGTTACATATATCTGAAAGTTACTGAATACATATTCTGTGTTGTTACATATATCTGAAAGTTACTGAATACATATTCTGTGTTGTTACATATATCTGAAAGTTACTGCATAAGAATTCTGTTTTGTTACATATATCTGAAAGTTACTGAATACATATTCTGTTTTGTTACATATATCTGAAAGTTACTGAATACATATTCTGTGTCGTTACATATATCTGAAAGTTACTGGATACATATTCTGTGTTGTTACATATATCTGAAAGTTACTGCGTAAGAATTCTGTTTTGTTAACTATATCTAAGTTACAACTGAAAGCTCTTATTTTTGCCCAAAGAGTGAATAAATGCTAGAATGCAATTTAAAATGCAGTTTCTACTGTTTCTACCAAATCGCAACCCCCCTCCCCCAAGATCAGGTGGAGGGGTCCTCAGGGTAGATCAAAAATACGCAGGGGGTCCAGGACCCCAAAAAGGTTGAGAACCACTGCTCTAGACCATTTTGGTTTGAGTTGCCGAATTTTGGGGATACGGGCCGGCCGCAGAGACGTCTCCCTTCTTCCAGTTACAATGGAACTGAATGGTACTTGGCTTGTGTTGCTCAAAGCGCCAAAAAAAACACATTTGAAAAACTCAACAGCAATGTGTCGCTCCAGAGATCATGACCCGGCTACTCAAGATAAGCCGCAGACCGTGTTGCGAGCAGTTTCGACTGTTTTCTTAGCCCGAACTACGCCTACGCAAAACTGCTCACATGATTATGTACCACCGCTGCAACACAGTCCAACAACGTCCAGCCAAACTCTCAAGTCTTGCCACGAAAAACAGTGCATGTCCACTCGTCCCAATTACAAACAGAGACATTTGCTTAAATACAGCTGTGCTGAAATTTCCCCCTTTGCTCCGGGCCCTTCGGATGAGACCTTATATAACCACGGCCCTGCGGCGCTCTCCGCCTCACCCCGTCACCTGTCAAGGAGGAGGCAGAGAGCGTCCCGACACTTGACTACATCCTGTTTTGCACTACCCCCCGATCTCCAGCTGAAGAGGTTGCTCACATGGGAGGTGTCAAGCTAAAACACTAACACTCACCATCTAATTGAGACACTTGGAGTGGGACGTGACCGTCCGTCCCCTCAGATAAACAAGGCAGAGCAGACTGTGCGTAACCGTTCAAATCGCAACGACAGCTTTCTTCCCCCCACGCGACGACACAGCGCCAGCTTCTGTGTCATCCGTTCTGTGCTCCCACCGTCTACGCGGCAGCTCTCACGGCTGGCTCGCTCCCACCACGCCGAACTTCATGTGTGATTTGACTCCCTCGATGAAGAGAGAGAGACTTCCCCGCACCTCCCGCTCATCCCCGTCTCTGTTCTGAGTGATCAGATGATCAGAGACGGAGCGAGAGCGAGAGAGAGAGAGAGAGAGGGAGAGCGAGGTAAAACAGGGAGCGATTGCAACAGAGCAGACTGGAGACGAGACTTGCAGCCACTGCCTTGAAGAACAGAGCGTTGCTGTCCCATTTATGCAATTGGTGTCGTGAACCATGCGGAAAGGGAAGGAGAGTGACCCCTGGGAGGGCGGGCTGTGCACTGCAGAGAGAGAGAGAAGGGCACCGTTAGGAGGAAGAGAGGGAGAGGGAGAGAGAGAGGGAGATCGAGAGGGAGAGAGAGAGAGAGAGAGACGAGCAGAGACCCAAAGGGGCAAAGGGGAACGAGGAAGAGGCGGAGAGGTGAGGGGAGCTGAGGCATTGCATCCTGGGATACCTTCTGGGCGCCTGAGAAGGCGTGGTAGAAGCTAGACACGTAGGTCATGATAGCCTTCTCGTCCGGGCGGGCGGTGCCCACGATGTCTGCGGGACAGAGGGGAGGGGGTGAGGGGGAGATGAGGGAGGAAGGGGGGGGGGGGGAGGGATTGGAGGCCTGTGTTAAACAGAGCACACATCGACCAAGAGACAGGAAGTACAACAGGGGTTTAAGTGCGTCACATAAACAACATCTGGGGGGGGGCGGGGGGGGACACGCCGCCCCATCCTCCTGATGTGCTTACTGATGAGGGTTTGATGGACTGATTTCTGTCTCTGTTTGACAAACACAGACACACACACACGCAGAAATGTACAGAAACACACTAAGGGACACTCACAGACGGGTGGACGATGGGACACATTTGCTCATTTGTGGTTACAACTTTTAAACAGGACGGAGAAAACAGTTAGTAACACACCTTCACGACAGTACTGCACACTCCTTCAACAACAGTCCATGTGTGTGTGCGTGTGCGTGTGCGTGTTAAAAAGTGAAACACAGTAAAATGACTCTGCTTGCATCATTGGTGCGGTCACGTCCGCCCCCGCTCACCTTCAGCATCCAGCATCTTGGGATGTCCAGGTACTTCTCTGCCACGTCGAAGGCTGTGTTCAGGTTGGTCATGGGGTCGTCCTGTCAGCGGC